>NC_066515.1:7070146-7153063 GCF_024679095.1 Eriocheir sinensis
ATATATATATATATATATAAAACTACTACTACTACTACTACTACTACTACTACTACTACTACTACTACTTAAGAGTGCTCCTCTTACCACCGAGCAAACAGTCTTTCCCTCGTCTGCTCGTTACTAACGTGGCTTTAAAAGATTGATCAATCCAAGGCCACGAACCGCATTACCCCATCGGAGAGAGAGAGAGAGAGAGAGAGAGAGAGAGAGAGAGAGAGAGAGAGCGAGAGAGAGAGAGAGATTATTTTTCCAGTAATATGACGTAGCCTAGCATGTAAAAAAAAAAAAATCAATAAGAAATGAAGGTGAAGTCCAGTCCAGTGCATGCGCGGCTTTCAGTAACATCGATACAGTGTATGTGAATGGAGTATCGAGTGGTGTGAGTGTGCTCCCCTCCCCTCCCCTCGCCTCCTCTCCCCAACCCTTGCTACCTCTCCCAAACCCACTCCTCTTCCCCCCGCCTCCTTCCAACCCAACCTCTCCTCTCTTCCATCATCTCCTCCCCTCCAGTCCTTAACCTCACTTCCCATTACCTTTCCGTTTCCTCCCACCCCCCTCCCCTCTCTTCCCGTTCCGTCTCGTTCCATCCCCTCCATCCCCCTCCCTTCCCGTACTTTCTTTTACTCTACTTTCTTCTCTTCCCCCTCTTCCCACCTATTTCCTCTCTCAAGGTTGTCAGAAGGAAGTGGATATCGTATTGTTTCTTTTTCTACTCATCCCTCCTCCTCCTCCTCCTCCTCCTCCTTCTCCTCCTCTTTCTCCTCCTCCTACTCCTCCTCTGGTCGTTGCTGCATCACTATCGTACTCGTCCTTATCGCCCTTGCTTCTGTTTTCTTTCAAGGTGTCCTTGTTTTTACTCTTAGAACATTTCTCCTCCTCCTCCTTCTCCCTGGTGTCTTGAAGGGTGGGGAGGGGGCGGCCTGTGTTGACTGAGCTAATGCTCGCCAAGGAACGGAATGCAGAAATTATTTCTGCTCCTCATTTGGGCCGAGAAGCGGACGACTGGTGGGAGGAGAGAGAGAGAGAGAGAGAGAGAGAGAGAGAGAGAGAGAGAGAGAGAGAGAGAGAGAGAGAGAGAGGAGGAGGAAAAAAATGTCAAAGGCTAAATATGAAAAGAAAAAAAGATAATGGAAAAGATTGAGGAACATATTCCGATTAATAAAAGGAGTACACGGGTTTAGAAGTTGGAAGTGAAAGAGAAAAGTAATTGTGGAAGGAAGAGGAAATGAAGGAGGAAGAAGAGGTGGTTATCGAGGTGTAAGAGGAAGACAAGTGGTATAACAAGGAAACTGAAAAGAAAAAAGGTGAATAAAAAATAGAAAAAAAGAATCCCCCTCCCCTCCAAAAAAAAGGAAGACGACCGCCACGAGACTCCTGCCGAGGGTCTTGCCGTGAACACACCCGCGCAATGGTAGAAGAAAACTTGCCTCCCATTACCTCGCCCCGCGCTGCGCTGCTTGGTCGTCGTGTGGCGGTGCTGGCCGAGGGGCGATTTGCTTTTTTTTTTCTTCTCTCGTGTTCGTTTGTTTGTTCTGTGGTGAATTAAACTTTTATTGTAGGAGTAAATTATTGAGTTTTTTTCTGAGATGGGATTGATTTTTTTTTGTAGAATTAAGTTGTTGCTTTATTCGCATATTCTGGTTTATTTATTTTTAATATTTTAATCCGCTACACATTCTTTAGATAGTCCTGCCTATATTACATTATATTGTCTTCCTTTTTGTTTATATTCCTTCCCATGTACTGCTTCTCTCTCTCTCTCTCTCTCTCTCTCTCTCTCTCTGTGTGTATGTGTGTGTGTGTGCGCGCGCGTGCTTACGTGCATGCGACGCTGTCTCCTGTGTTTCAGCATTGATGGTAGTGCTCCTCAAACACACATCGTCCCCCGCTATTATTCCGCATCATCACACTTTCATTCACTCTCCTCGCAGGGTGCTTTCAATGCTTTTGTCGATCTCTCATTCGTCTCTCTCACCCTCTCGTGTTCCTTTGTGTGAGTGAAGGTGTGTCTTGTGTGTGTGTATGTGTGGGTGTGAGTGTGCGTATGTAGTATAATTCTTTACCATCGCCACATCTGCAATGACCACCACCACCACCACTATCACCACTACCTACACCTATTTTTTTTTTTTTTTTTTGCACCTCGATCACAGTAATATCTCCCGAACCAGCCTTTCCTTTCTCTTTTCCTTACCATATTTTAACGCTTTTTTGCCTTATTTTCTCCCAACACGGTGAACACCCCCACCAGAACCACTACCACCACTACCACCACCTCAGTTATTAGCACCACCACCACCACCACAACAACAACAACAGCAACAACAACAACCACTACCACCACCTCTATTATTATCCTCACCTCCACCACCATTACCACCACCTCAGTTATTATCACCACCACCACCACCACCACAACTACTACCACCACCTCAATTTTAGCGTCACCACTTCCACAACCACCACCACCACCTCAGTTAATATCATCACCACTTCCACCACAACCACCACCACCACCACCACCACCACCACCTCTGCCATCACTAACATCAATACAAAATCAGAGGGTTCGTTTAAAAAAAAAATATTCACTTTATTTTTTTATTTTTTTAGAGCCAAAAATGATATGTTCAGGGAGTGTTTTACGAGCATCTGTTCTGCAAGGATAAATGTTAGGCAAGAAGAAGACTGGTAAGGAGAGACGAAAGGGAAAGAGGACAAGGAAGAAAAGTGGAAGGTGGAGAAGACCTTGGGGGATAGAGACAGGGGTTGGTAATCTTAGACCCTGTCCATCACATCAACTATTTCCAGAGGCCGAAAAGGAGATTAACCGGGCTTTCATGAGTGTTTGTTCACGTTTATGGTACAGAAGAAGGGTCAAACTGCCACCAGGGTTATTAAACTACTCCTGAAAATCCCTAAATCGCCTACGAAAGCCTTGTCAAATATGTTTACGTGGGCGCCGAAGTGTTTAAGAATATGACCCAGGGACTTAGCGGTGGATGATGGAACACGTTAACCGCTGGACTTCTGTTTTCTCTTTACTTTACCTCGCCTTCCTTGTTCCTTTAAGTATTCCATTTGCCTTCTCTTTCTCTCTTTTAGTCTCCTCATTCTCCGTGTCATGCGCCCTTCCACCTCCCGCCATTCACTTACGCACACACTGAACAACCGCACATGTATCGCACTATTTGCTCGCTTAATCTGGGGAAATGCACACACACACACACACTTACACACACACACACACACACACACACTATAGCCATATATACACTCACATAATGATAACAAACATACACCCTCACACGTACATGGCCGCTAAATTACCCAATACGTGTACACCCATCACAAAAACGGCACCATTAGCCCCGTAAGTCACGAGGGGCGGCGGGGGCTGCTCTTTTTTCCAGCTGCTCATGAGTGGCTCCATCGAGGCGAGGAACGGTGGAGTAATAGGGGAGGTGGCATGGTGTGGAGAGGTGGAAGGAGGAAGTGATGAATGAATAAATGATAATTAAAAAAATAAAAAAGCTTTCTCGTTGTGAAAGTTGTCCTTGTGTGTATGTCTTTTTAGTTTGTTTTTTTCTTACCACGTGGTGCGTATTGTATCTACTTTGTGAGAAACTTAACAAAGTACATACGGAAATTATAACGGCATTTTTTTTTTTTTTACTGCATCCGGATTAATTAAAGTCACGGGCAGAAAAGAAAGCCGAATGAATCCTGCTGTGTACTATATTTCTTAAATCAACGAAAGCTAGAACTAGCTCACTAATATCTCGATTAACCATGAAGTGAATGTATTAGCATATAATTACGAGGGAAAGGCAACTAAACGCCACAGTAACTTTAAAAAAAACTTTGAGCCTGTGTAAAAAACAAGTACTTTAAAAATTACAAGTGAGAGACAAATATGCGTCGAATGGAGCTTAAAGAAACGTAAACTTTGTGGAAAACATGTACCTAAAAAAATCAGAAGGAAAGAAAACATAATGACAAATGGAACACGAGTTAAAGTCAGCAAGACAAAAAATCAACAGAGAAGTGAAATATAAAAACACAAAATAAACAGCCTGTAAATTCAGGAAAGGAAGGAGAGAAGAGAAAGGAGAATACGAATAAATATTAAAGACAAGAGGTAGTGAGGGGAAGTGTGTGGTGTGTGTTTATTCTTCTTTTCCTCCACGCCGTGGAAGTAACGAGGGAGCCGTCTAGCCTTGGGAAGAGACTGTGCATGAATGTTCGCTGTCCAGAGTTTCGACTAAAATCGTGCATAACTAGTAGTGAGGAACTGCCTTGATTATCCCGGAAATCACGAGCCTTTGAAACTGTCCGCCTCTGCCTCATCTCGTTTTTTTTTGTTTGTTGTTGTTGTTGTAGTAGTAAGGGTAAAATAAGAAAATATAGATTTCAGAGATTAGCTAAGAACAAACCAACGCACAACTTAAAAAATAAAAAATAAACGGTGACTGCCGTGTCCGTTCCTTTTCCTTCCATCCAATCAATTGGTGACAAACCAATTCTGAAAACCAACACTGCAGTCTTCGAGGCGTTCAACGGCATGGTGCAGCGTTGGCGTAGGCGTGGGAGTAGGCGTGGGCATGAGCGAAGCGTGGCGAGTGTGCGAGTGTGGAGGATTTGTGTTGGCGGCCTTGTGGGCGTGGGCGTGAACTCGGGTGTGGGCGTGGGAAAAGCGTGACGAAGATGCGGCGTCACGCAGCAAGGCCGAGGCTGCTTTGGCGGCCGTGTGGGCGTGGTTGTTAAGTCCGGGCGCCGCGGAGCTAACACATTTTTTTTGTTTGTCGAACACTATATATATATTTTTTTTTTTTTACAGCAAAGGAGACAGCTCAAGGGCACAAAAAAGTAAACATTGATAAAAAAAAAAAGCCCGCTACTCGCTGCTCCTAAAAAGAATCCAAAGAGGTGGCCGAAAGATAAGTCAGTTTCGGGAGGAGAGGTGTCCTGATACCCTCCTCTTGAAAGAGTTCAAGTCGTAGGCAGGAGGAAATACAGATGAAGGAAGATTGTTCCAGAGTTTACCAGCGTGAGGGATGAAAGAGTGAAGATGCTGGTTAACTCTTGCATAAGGGGTTTGGACAGTATAGGGATGAGCATGAGTAGAAAGTCGAGTGCAGCGGGGCCGCGGGAGGGAGGGAGGCATGCAGTTAGCAAGTTCAGAAGAGCAGTCAGCGTGGAAATATCGATAAAAGATAGAAAGAGAGGCAACATTGCGGCGGAATTTAAGAGGTAGAAGACTATCAGTATGAGGAGGAGAGCTGATGAGACGAAGAGCCTTTGCCTCCACTCTGTCCAGAAGAGCTGTGTGAGTGGAGCCCCCCCACACATGAGATGCATACTCCATACGAGGGCGGACAAGGCCCTGTATATGGACAGCAACTGTGCAGGGGAGAAGAACTGGCGGAGACGGTACAGAACGCCCAGCCTCGAGGAAGCTGATTTAGTAAGAGATGAGATATGAAGTTTCCAGTTGAGATTTTGAGTTAAGGATAGACCGAAGATGTTTAGTGTTGAGGAAGGTGATAGCTGGGTGTTGTCAAAGAATAGGGGATAGTTGTTTGGAAGATTTTGTCGAGTGGATAGGTTGAGAAACTGTGTTTTGAGGCGTTGAAGGACACCAGGTTCTTCTTGCCCCAATCGGAAATAATAGTAAGGTCTGAGGCTAAGCGTTCTGCAGCCTCCAGCCTTGAGTCGTTAAGTTCCTGAAGGGTGGGTCTTCTATTAAAAGAAGTTGAATAATGCAGAGTGGAATCATCGGCGTAGGAATGGATAGGACAGTTCGTTTTGGAAAGAAGATCATCAATGAACAACAGAAAAGAGTGGGAGATAGGACAGAACCCTGTGGGACACCACTGTTAATAGATTTAGGGAAGAACAGTGACCGTCTACCACGGCAGAAATAGAACGGTCAGAAAGGAAACTGGAGATAAAGGTACAGAGAGAAGGATAGAAACCGTAGGAGGGTAGTTTAGAAAGCAAAGATTTGTGCCAGACCCTATCAAAAGCTTTTGATATGTCCAGCGCAATAGCAAAAGTTTCACCGAAACGGCTAAGAGAGGATGACCAAGAGTCAGTTAAGAAGGCTAGGAGATCACCAGTAGAACGCCCCTTGCGGAACCCATACTGGCGATCAGATAGAAGGTCAGAAGTGGAAAGGTGCTTTTGAATCTTACGGTTAAGGATTGATTCAAAAGCTTTAGATAGACAAGAAAGTAAAGCAATAGGACGGTAGTTTGAGGGATTGGAGCGGTCACCCTTCTTAGGTACAGGCTGTGTGAAGGCATACTTCCAGCAAGAAGGAAAGGTAGATGTTGACAGGCAGAGGCGAAAGAGTTTGACCAGGCAGGGTGACAGCACGGAGGCACAGTTTTTAAGGACAATAGGAGGCACTCCATCAGGTATATATGTTGGAACCCGTAATCCCGGGTCACACAGGGGAGACGACACACTGTTTGTACTAGTGACACTTGACTTAAAATTCTGGTACTTTAGGAGTATTTAAAGGAGTTCGTAAATGGGGTGATGAAACGGTGTCGCCTTTCTTATATGTATTTTATTCTACCTTAATACTACTTAATATTACAAAGGGTAAAAATATTGTTTAAACCAGCGACTGGCTTACGAGACTCAATGAGTCTTCAGGTTTTCTTTCACTATTGGTTATTGACGTTAGCACTGGTATAATATTGAGTAAAAACTCACACAATAAAGTATCATAGAAATATAATCCTAAGTAAAACTAAGATAATAGAACACAATAGATATGTTAGATACGCTTTCCTCTATGGTACCACTTCACTCCATACTCACAGTAGCAAAGATGAATGTTCTGCCCATGTTGTCTAGGGAAGGACAACTGGGTGTACAGCACACGAGCAGAGTGCTGGCTGATCTGATCTCTAGCCTGAATAAATGCTTCTTATATAGGCATGACATACATACAGACATCACGAGGGTAATACGTCAGGCGTGTGAGTCATACATCAAACTCACACCGAGCTCATACAATAATCTACCTAACCGACATGTGTAATAAGGTTGGCTTACACTCGATTTTAATCCTTAGTGTAGCTGTCACGCGGTGACGCAGCTTTGTTTTCATAACATTTTGTTCCGCGGTTGATCGTGTTTTGGCCGCGGTTGATTGTGTTTTGGCTTAGAGAGATAAGCGGGTGCGTTAATGGGCAATTGTGTATAGGTTGGTAAATGAACAGTACGTTTGGGGACAATCATGTGTTGGAGTCCGTGTTGTGCTTTAGCGGTCGATACCGCTGTTGTCATCGGAAAATATTGCCGGAGAAGATGATGACACTGGAGCTAGTGGTGTCGCGGCCCGCGGGGCACCACATATATACCAGTTAGGCGGCCAACCAGCTGTGTAGCCTGCCAGCCAGCCAGCCAGCCATGAAGTCAACAGTCATTCACATAGTCCGTCAACCATTTAACCAAGAGGCAACCGTGCAGCCAATCAGCCATCCATCCAGCCAGTTACATCAAATCGGCCAGTCAGACAGTTATGCAGCCAGTAGCCATCCACCCAGCGTCTTGCCTAGCTCCATACAGCCCACCATGCAGTCAATCAGATAACCTGTCAGCCATACAGTCAACCAGCACGCCAGCGTTTCAATAAATCGGGTAGTCAGCCATCCAGGCAGCCAGTCCACCATGCAGCCAACAGCCAACCACACAGCCTGCACCCGGCCACCCACTTAGCTAATCATGTATTCGATCATCCAGCCAGCCAGTCAACCAGCTAATCATCCAGTCATCCATGTAGACAGTACTCACCTATGCAGCCACTCAACCATGGAGCTAGCTATTCACATAGTGAGCCAGTTAGTTGTGTCCACTAGCTCACCCACCCACCCACCCATGCAGCCACCTGCTCATGTAGCCAGTCAACCAACCATGCAGCCAGTCATCCATGCAGCCAGTCATCCATGCAGCCAGTCAGCCATGCAGCCAGTCAGCCATGCAGCAAGTCAGCCATGCAGGCAGTCAGCCAGGCACTCGGGCTTGCGAGTCCATTTCGTAATTGTTTGTATACAATTAATTTCCAGCGTGAAGTTGAAAATTGAATGCGTCGATAAGTCAGAACACCTCGTGCGTGCTCGCCTGATTTTCTTATTCTTCAGCTTAATATTTTCTTCATTCTTTTTCATGGTCACTTGCTTCATTCTTTCTTTATCCATGTTTATCTTTTCTTCTTTATCATCCATTGATTCATTTTCTTTTTTTATTATTCCTTATCCATGTATTTCCTTCTAGAATCCTTTCTTCCTATACTTTCTCCTCCTCTTCTCCTTTCCAATTCTCTCATGTCTTCTTCTTTCCTCTCCTCTCGTGTCCTCTCCTCTTATTTCCTTCTCCTCTCGTCTCGTATCGTATCCTCTTCTCTGTATTCTCCTGCTTATCTCCTCTCCTTTCCCCGCACCTTTAAGTCAGGTAAATGTATTTAACCCCCATTCTGTTCCTCCTCCCCACTTACATTACTCGGAGGCAACTACCCGCAAAACGCCAGCTTTAAGCACTGGCTTCTTTAAGAGCATACAGAAAATACCCATTGAAGGCGCTATATAATGAGAATAGTGACGCTGAGGAGGAGCAAGAGGAGGAGGAGAAGGAGGAGGAGGAAGGGGGGAGGAAGAGGAGAAGGAGAGGAAGAGGAGGAGGAGGAGGAGGAGGAGGAAGAGAGATAGAAAGGAGAAGATTTGGGAAGAATTGAGAAGGATAACTATGATATGCATATGAGCTGTGACCGCAGGAGAGCATAAGGAGGGGTGGAATGGAGGGGCTCATAAAGCAGAGAGGGAGGGAAGAAAGGTCTGGAGGAGAATGAGTGAGGGAAGGTAATGTTGCGGTTGCTACTCCAGGCAGTCCAACTTCTTAGCTCAGGAGAGGGAGAACCAAACACGGTGATGTTCTGACAGCAACTGATTTATTAGTGCAGTAAACCCTACACTATGGACCGGAAACTTGCCCCAGCAATGTCATTAAGCCACGAATTTTGGAAAATCAACCGCTTTGGTGCGAATCGCCATAACTCCCTTATTCCTGGGGCTACATAAATGTTTTTGGTATCACAGTACGGCAAAAGTAAATAACTATATTTTGTAATAAGCGACCGGACTCAAACAACCGACTCGAAACGTTAAAAAATCAAATAAACTCGCAAAAAACGACTCTGAAAAAAAACTATTTTTGAGTTACCAACCTTGAAACCCACTTATTTGTTTTATAATTTCAAAACCTTATTTAACAAATAATTTAGCCCTACCAATGTGCTTTCCAATATGATGCATAACCTTTCCCTACTCCCAGTAGTTTCGTCGCGAGAGCTCGAAACGTAAACCCTTTTGAGAGCGATTTTGACGAACTCCAGCCACTTTGCCGTTTTGTCTAGTGTGGCATTGTTATTGCCTCTCGAAGGCTGTAATTTGTAATTTCTTCTTTCTTTGGATGAATTCGTAGGGGCCAGGGTAAGGGGGGGTGAGGGGTGGTGTGTGGGCGTCAGTGCGAAGAAAGACATGCTTTGATGAATATAATTCTCGGGGGACGTAACGGTGATCTGGCGTCTTGTATGTTTGTTTGCACGTGGCGAATTTCCCGACGATGTTCCTGAGGCGGTTGATGTCGTTGCTCGTAGGGGCGTCTGGGAAGAATTCGCCGGGTACAACGAGGGGGTCACCGAAGACCATCTCGGCCGGGGAGACGTCGAGGCCCTCCTTTGGGGTAGTCCAAAGGCCGAAGAGGACTCGGAAAAGCTGTGAGGACCATGTTGAGCTGTCGCATCGTGACATTAGGGCCGCCTTAAGGATCCTGTGAAATCGTTCCACCATGCCGTTAGCTTCAGGGTTGTAGGCCGTAGTGTGGTGGACTACTGTACCCAACTGCGACGTGAAGGCGGTGCCGCGGTCGGATGTGAAATGCTCTGGAACACCGAATCTGGCGATCCATCCGGAGAGCAGGCCAGCGGTGCAGGAGCCTGAAGTGACGTCGGGCATTGGTACGGCTTCAGGCCATCTGGTAGAGCGGTCCACGATGGTGAAAAGATAACGGTGTCCTGCTGACTGAGGAAGGGGACCCACTACGTCCACGTGGATGTGGGCGAACCGTCTCTGAGGTTGGTGAAAGGATCCGGGGCCCGTCTCGGTGTGTCGGTGGACTTTGGATTTCTGGTAGGAAGAGCAGGACCGAACCCAGTTCCCCGCGTCGCGGGAGATGCCGTGCCACACGAACTTTTGTGTTAGCAGTCGTGTTGTCGCTCGTCGTGAAGGATGTGACAGGTCGTGGACGAGGTCGAAAACGTGACGGCGAAGGGATGCTGGTATCCATGGGCGTGGTCGCCCGGTGCTGACGTCGCAGAGGATGGTGGTGCCGGAATCACCCAGGGGAACGTCCTTCCACTGTAGGGCTGGGAGCGATGTTCTCGCTGCTGTCATCTCGGAGTCCCGTTGCTGCTCCTTGGCAAGGAGGTTGTAATCGAATCCCAGTTGAACTGCGTCTATCTCGACTCTGGAGAGGGCGTCGACTCGGAGTTGAACTCCGAGATGGCTGAGAGGTGCCGGCGCTGTCGTGGAGACCAGGCATCCGTCTGTCTAGTAAAGGCGTGAACCAAGGGCATGTGGTCGGTCTGGATGGTGAAGGTTGCACCCTCCAGGAAGTGGCGGAAATGACGGACGGCTTGGTGGACGGCGAGAAGTTCTCTATCGAAGGCGGAGTAGTGCTTTTCAGCCTTAAGGATTTTGCGGCTGAAGAAACTCAAAGGGCGTGGCTGGCCTTAGGTGTGTGAGCGTCAGTGCGAAGAAAGACATGCTTTGATGAATGTAAATCTCGGGGGATGTAACGGTGATCTGGCGTCTTGTGTGTTTGTTTGCACGTGGCGAATTTTCCGACGATGCTCCTGAGGCGGGTGATGTCGTTGCTCGTAGGGGCGTCTGGGAAGAATTCGCCGGGTACAACGAGGGGGTCGCCGAAGACCATCTCGGCCGGGGAGACGTCGAGGCCCCCCTTTGGCCGCGGGGCGTGGTACTGTTGCGCCGGTGTTTGTCGGGTTCTCTGTGGTAGGCGGTGTGCTGCTGCGACGTTGACCTCATCATCCTGGAATGATAATGGGGTGTCAGAAGGTACGGCGTTGATGTTTTGGGTTGAAGCCGTGAGTGCGTCGACTAGGCGGTCTACCTGTTGCTGCAGGTCATCCTCGTCGATTTCATTCGCCTTGGGAAAGGCAACTCGGATGGATTCGGGGAGGCGGAGGAGCCACAGTGTCGGCAGCAGGTCTAGCTATCGAGACGTCCCGTCGGTGGCTGGAGGGAGCCTTGCCAGGGCTCGCATCTCGAGGAGGGCGTCGGAAGGTTTCTGGTCGCCAAGGGGTTGTTGTGAGAGCTGGAGGAGCCGTGACACTCGCGCTGCTGGGGAAGGTGTAAAACGCTGAATTACGTAGGTTTTCAGGGCGTCGTATTCGATGGCGGCGTCGCCCTTGGCCTCCAACCATTCCGAGATGCGTGGAAAAAAGTTCGTCTGGGAGAGCTGCTAAGACGTGGTCTACCCGTGAGGTTGGGTCGCTCACTCTTTTGAGGCGGAGTTGTACTTCTGCTCCCCGGAACCTGATATGTGTGTCGATCGTGGAGAAGGTTGGTAGCTTGACTTGTGCGGCTGCGGCTGGGTTGGGGTCTGCGAGAGTGTTGGTGGAGGCCGTATCCATTGTGACGAGAGGCGAGGGAGCAGCTTGCGTCACTCCGGGGTCACCAATGTGGCGGGTGCTACTCCAGGCAGTCCAACTTCTTAGTTCAGGAGAGGGAGTAACAAGCACGGTGATGTTCTGACAGCAACTGATTTATTAGTGAGATGTATATACAGCTATTTACAGGGTGCTACAGGATCAGCATGGATCTAGCCCATAGACTCCGCGTCCCTTGCCTCGTGATTGGGTTTGTAGCGAAGCCCCCTACGGTAAGGAGGAGGTAGGTTGAGAGAAAGGGAGCTGCAGTGAGGGAAGGAGAGTGTGGAGGAGAGTGCATGAGGAAAGGTAAAAAGGAGGCAAGTGGGGAGGGAAGAAGGGAGGGAGTGTGTGGAAGAGGGTGAATGAAGCTGAGATGAGGAGGAAAGATGCAAAGGACAATGCGTCCTCGTGAAGGTGAAAACACAACAGAATACTCGAGCTAAGTGTGTGTGAGGGGGGGGGGGGGGGGGGGGGTTGCTTTGTGGACCGACCACTTTAGGCTGACATTCTCTTTTGCTGATTTTGAGAGAGAGAGAGAGAGAGAGAGAGAGAGAGAGAGAGAGAGAGAAGGTCCTCGTGAAGGTAAAAACACATCAGAATACTCGAGTTAAGTGTGTGTGTGTGTGTGGGGGGGGGGGTTCCTTTGTGGACAGACCGCTTTAGGCTGACATTCTCTTTTGCTGATTATGAGAGAGAGAGAGAGAGAGAGAGAGAGAGAGAGAGAGAGAGAGAGAGAGAGAGAGAGAGAGAGAGAGAGAGAGAGAGAATGTGAAATTCGAATTTAATACTGAGTGCAGTGATGCAGCGGGTAAAATGTGGTGACTTAGGAGAAGGAGGAAACATGGTAACATAAAAGAGCAAAGAAGAGAAAGAATGTTGGCTTGTAGCGAGGTTGCCTCTAAATGATTTAAGGAGAGGAGAGGAGGTGGACGAGAAGAAAGATAAGTAGTTTAAGAATAAATTGTGAGGAAAAATATTAGAGAAAATAACCAAATAATAAAATATGAGTTGATAACGACAATGAATAATATAATTGAAAAAAAATGGCGAAAACCGCATGCAGAAATAATAATAATAAAAGTCATTTAAAAACGAAGAGCAGGAGGTCTATTCGTTTCCCCCTCCCCCTCCGTCTCCCCCTCTCCCCGGCCACGCAACAATAGGCAGGGACAGAAAGAGACGACAGCGAACAGGAAAAAGGCAGCAAGTGGCGGCGTGCGGTACGAGGTAATGAAAACGAAATGTGTGTTGTTGCCAACGTTGCATGAAGGTAATGAAAATACAGTGCTTAATGAGGTCCGGTGGTGAGGTTTTGGTTGCAACTCCCCCCCCCCCTCCCCCCCCCCAACACACACACACACACACACACACACACACATACACACACACACACACACTCCGCTAGCTCAATTGGTAGAGTGGTGCACTGCAAAGCTTCTCGGCCAAACAGGCGGGGGTTCGAGCCCCGCTCAGGCCGGATTATTTTCGTTGACTAGGAGTAGTTACTGTCCCCCCTTGAGCAAGTGGGGTGGGGTGTGTGGGGGGTGAGGTCCTGGCAGTACTCAGAGATCGACGATAATGAGCACTTGCTCACGTCGGGAGGGTACCTCCTGGCGAGAGTGAGTCCAACTCGTGAACAGGCCGTGGTGAATTACACACACACATACACACCCACACCCATGCACCCACCCACCCACCCACACACACACACACACACACACACGGCAGGCTTTCTGGTATCGGGGGAAGACCACAGCTGCTTCATTTTCTTTAGAAGTAAGACTAGACTCTCATTTTGTTCTCTTTCCCACACTCATCTATTTTGCAGGCTACCCTAAACCTCATTCTGATTTTTTTTTATAATTTACCATATTTCTGCTTGTAACTGTTTTCGTTTGTCTGTCTGCTACTATATAATGTCAATTCTGTATATCACGTGCCCCCCCCCCTCTCTCTCTCTCTCTCTCTCTCTCTCTCTCTCTCTCTCTCTCTCTCTCTCTCTCTCTCCACCCCCCTTTCGCTGCCTACTGCTCAGAGCGAGAGGTCACGCGCTCCCCATCCTCGCGACCTCACTTGCTTCCGCTACCATCTCCTCGTGGACTTAATTTCGCTGTTTAAGGCTTCTTCTGTACTCGCCCCTTGTTACAAACTGTTGTTTGCTATACGATTTAGCGAGTATGTTGTGTGCTGACCTCTTCTCAGTTGATTACGTAACCAAATCATTGGACATTGTCTATCTTTATTTCCAGAAAGCGTTTGATAAAGTCCCACATCATAAATTACTTTATATATTAAAGCAAATAGGTATTGACGGTCAAGTACACCAATGGATCGCGAATTGGATGAGCAACAGACAACAAAGAGTGGTGATCGACGGATTTATATATGGGAAGTGAGGAGGGTGCTGAAGCCCTCCAAAGACCCTTCCCATGTCCTCACTAACCGCTTTCCTATTGTCTCATCTACACAAGAGATTAGTTCAGCATGCTCTCTAAAGACAAATCCTCTCTCTATCCACAGTACACTACATTCACACAACATACACACCTTTTCTCAAAATTCAAAATTCAAAATGGCGCACCTTAGCCCTGCCTCAGAGTCCTCGCCTGGGCGGGGACCACAAATTCCCCCAAGGAGGACTCCCTTTCTGGCTGCCGACTTGAGAGGTGTCATGATAACTCCTCGAACCTCTTTCTTATCAATTTCTGCAACATTCGCGCTCTTCGTTCTAATTTTCATCCTGTGGAACACCATCTCTCCTCCTCTAAACCTCACCTTCTCTTCCTCACCGAAAAACAGGTTTCTGAGGCTACTGACAGCAATCTCTACTTTGTTCCCTCCTACTATCTTTATCCTAAATTTCAATCCAAAGCTGGATGTTGCGCCAACGTGCGCAACGACATCACTTGCTCTCGTGCCAACGACCTTGACTCTTCAGAACTTTACACCATTTGGCTAAGACTTCATTGTCATTCTAATACTTAATACATCTGTGTTGTTCATCTCTCACCTAACTCTACTAACTATGTAAAATTCTTTGACTACTTGAACTCTAGAGTGGAGCACATCTTGACCCACCCTCCCTTCGCTGAAATCTCCATCTTGGGAGATTTCAATGATCACCACCAGCTTTGGCTTTCATCATCTTTCACTGACTAAATGCTAAAAAAGCCTTGGTTTAATCATGTTTGTTCTCGTGCTGTCAAAGAAAGAGAGACAGCTCACAAAAGGTACCAGAGCCTTTGCACTCCTGCTAACCATGATCTTAATATTTCAGCCCGGAATCGTGCCAAATCTATTCTTCGACTTACCAAAACATCTTTCATAAATAGAAAATGTCAAATCTTTGCTTTTTCTAATTCTTGTCGTTACTTCTGGCACCTAGCCAAAAATATCTCCTCCAATTTCACTTCATCATCTTTCAATCATCTCCTTAACTCTGACGGCAGCACCGCCGTCTCATGTATCTCTAAGGTTGAAGTGAACTCTTATCTCAAACTTTCTGTAACAGCTCCACTCTGGACGATTCTGGGCATATTCCTCCTACTCATCCACCCTCTGACTCCTTTGTACCTGTTATTAAGATTCTTAAGAGTGATGTTTTCTATGCCCTCTCTGTCCTCAACTCTCAGAAGGCTTATGGACCTGATGGAGTGCCTCCTATTGTACTTAAAAACTGTGCCTCCGTGCTGACGCCCTGCCTGGTCACCCTTTTTCTCCTCTGCTTGTCAACATCTACCTTTCCTTCCTGCTGGAAGTATGCTTTCATACAGCCTGTGCCGAAGAATGGTGACCGATCCAACCCCTCAGACTACCGACCTATAGCTTTACTTTCCTGCCTATCTAAAGCTTTTGAGTCAATCCTTAACCGGAAGATTCAAAAGCACCTATACACTTCTGACCTTCTATCTAATCACCAGTATGGGTTCCGCAAGGGGCGTTCTACTGGGGATCGTCTTACTCTCTTAACTGACTCTTGGTCATCCTCTCTTACCCGTTTCGGTGAAACTTTCTCAGTTCCGCTAGACATATCGAAAGCTTCCGATAGAGTCTGGCACAAGTCTTTACTTTCTAAACGGCCCATTTCGGATTCTATCCCTCTCTCTGTTCCTTTATCTCCAGTTTCCTCTCCGGCCGTTCTATCTTTGCGGTGGTAGACGGTCACTGTTCTTCCCCTAAACCTGTCAATAGCGATGTTCCACAGGACTCTGTCCTATCACCCACTCTCTTCCTATTATTCATCAATGATCTTCTTTCCATAACAAACTGTCCAATCCACCCATACGCTGATGACTCCACTCTGCATTATTCAACTTCTTTCAACAGAAGACCCTCTCAACATAAATTACAAGACTTCAGACTGGAGGCTGCAAAACGCTTAACCTCAGACCTTGCTATCACTTCCGATTGGGGTAGAAGGAACCTTGTGTCCTTCAATGCCTCAAAAACCCAGTTTCTCCATCTATCAACCCGACACAATCCTCGAAACACCTATCCCCTGTCCTTCGACAACACCCAGCTGTCACCTTCTTCAACAATAAGCATCCTCGTTCTCTCCTGAACTCAAAATCTTAACTGGAAACTCCATATGTTTTCTCTTACTAAATCAGCTTCCTCGAGGTTGTGCGTTCTATATCGTCTCCGCCAGTTATTCTCCCCCGCACAGATGCCTTCCATATATAGGGACTTTGTCCGCCCTCGTACGGTGTATGAATCTCACGTGTGGGGGGGGCTCCACTCACACAGCTCTTCTGGACAGAGTGGAGTCTAAGAGCCGTACCAATAGTCATGAAGGTTTAGCGACGAAGATCGAAGGGAAGGGCGATGCGTACCTAGTCACTAGCATTTTTGGAACGAAAGTCTGCGGAAGAAACGAATGGAAGGCAAGGTCCACCCCATGTCTTCCCTTATACCTTCGAGGAAAAAATATGTTTATTTTCCAAATTTGCCGTGGCAAATAGTTGGGGTTGAGTTAAAACAACCTGAGAAAATATATTCCCTAATTGGAAAGTCGTATATTATAGTTCCAGCGAATATGTCTGTCTTGTTTACAACGGCAACAAGCGCCTTCAAAGCACAGAGAAACCAAACAGCAGGCGGGAACCTTCGTAGCTCACATTTTCGAACGATCAATGTTTTTTTCAAATTCTTTGATTGATAGCTCATTTCAGTTAAGACATCTTGCTTTGCAAGTGCAAATAAAGGGTATCTTAGTAATTTACTGCATGTAAATAACGCTTAATAATTATAAAAAAAAACATGAAATAGTAAATAATAACCGTTGAATGCAATGCTAGGCTATTTCGAATATTAGGCTACCCATGTTATTTATACATGCAACACATCAAAATTCTTTATGTATAGACACTTGCAGAGTCGTTTGTCACTTTATATACCTGAATAAGATGAAATATGAGTATCTGAGTGGCTATAGATCGTTCGAGTATGACCAGACTATACTGTTTGATATACAAGTTATTTCTTCGTGTACTTTTTATGGTATATTATAGATGCAAATCTTCTGTTTGCGGTTCATATACGATGGTTTGAGGATTATTACTAAAAATATAAAGTTGATCTTCACGCAATCACAAACTAACAATGCGCAGGTACCACAGACTTACATATGTGTACGAGGGCGGGGATGGCGACAAATTGAGGGATATAATCATTACCAGGCAATTAGTTCAGGATGAGATAGATAAGCTTAAGAAGAACAAGTCGCCAGGTCCTGACGGGATATTTCCGAGGGTATTAAAGGAATTAGATGATGTACTCAGTGATCCACTAACCGACATCTTTAAGATGTCGGTAAATACTGGCTATGTGCCGAGCGTATGGAAATTAGCTAATGTGACGCCGATTCTTAAAAAAGGGGGACAGGTCAGTTGCTTCAAACTATCGCCCAATTAGCTTAACATCGGTTATAGGCAAGATGCTGGAGTCCATAATAGCCAGGAACATTCGGAAGCATTTAGAGAAACAAAGCTTAACTCACGACTCGCAGCATGGGTTCACAAAAGGTAGGTCATGCCTCACCAATCTCTTGTCCTTCTACAATAAAGTATTTAAGGCGGTTGACAGAGATGAAAATTATGATGTAATCTATCTTGATTTTAGTAAAGCGTTTGACAAAGTTCCTCACCAACGACTGTTGCTTAAATTACAGGCTCACGGAGTAGAGGGTAAAGTTTTGAACTGGATCAAGGCGTGGCTTAACAATAGGAAGAAAAGAGTGCAAATCAATGGTAAAAGATCTGACTAGGGATGTATTACGAGTGGGGTCCCACAAGGTTCGGTATTAGGTCCAGTTTTGTTTATTATTTATATCAATGACTTAGATACAGGAATTAGTAGTGATGTTAGTAAATTTGCAGATGATACCAAGATCGGTAGAGTAATTGAGTCGGATCAGGACGCTAGTATTCTCCAGGGTGAACTCAACAGATTGTATGACTGGGCGGATAAATGGCAGATGGAGTTCAATGTAGGGAAGTGCAGTATTCTGAGTATAGGTAGGAACAACCCCTTACATAACTATTGCTTAAATGACACTCTCATAAGAAGGTCTGGGTGCGAGAGGGATTTAGAGGTCTTAGTGAGCTCTGATCTCCGTCCAAGGTCACAATGCATTCAAGCTAGAAATCGAGCAAATAGGGTACTGGGATTTATTTCAAGGAGCGTAAACAACAGAAGCCTCGAATTCTTCCTCAAACTATATTTTGCATTAGTTAGACCTAATCTTGGCTATGCGGTTCAGTTCTGGTCACCTTACTTTAGAATGGATATCAAAATGTTAGAATCGGTGCAGAGGAGGATGTCTAAGATGATTCGGGGGTTGAGAAACTTGCCATACGAGGAAAGACTCAAACATTCTCTAGAAAGGCGAAGGGTGCGTGGAGACATGATCGAGGTTTATAAATGGATGAAGGGATTTAATAAGGGAGACATTCATAAGGTTTTGTTGGTAAGATAACCGGGTAGGACACGAAGTAATGGGTTTAAACTGGATAAATTCAGATTCAACAGGGACACAGGCAAAAATTGGTTTACAAACAGGGTGGTGGATGAGTGGAATAGGCTTAGCAGTCACGTGATGAGTGCCAATACAATTGTCACATTCAAAAATAGACTAGATAAATTCATGGACAGCGATATTAGGTGGGGTTAGATACACGGGAGCTTAGGGTCGAAGGAGGTGCCTCGTACAGGCCTACCGGCCTCTTGCAGACTCCTGCGTTCTTATGTTCTTATGTTCTTATCTACTTTCGCGAGTGGATAGACGGAATGAAACTGACTATAGTATGGCTGTAATAGCACTGTGTGTGTGTGTCTTTGTGTGTGCGTGCATTATATCTGGTAGGTGAAAAGAAGGCTGCCGTGTGTGTATGTTCATTATATCCTTTATCTTCCCGAACGACTTGTGGTAAGGATTGAAGGCACGGTCTAAGGCCGTGCCTACATTATCGGAGGGAATGTACGCAGCTCGACCTTCACGACTCTTGGTACGATAAGGCTCTTCGTCTCATCAGCTCTCCTCCTCTTACTGGCAGCCTTCTACCTCTTAAATCTTAAATTCCGCCGCCATGTTGCTCCACTTTCTATCTTCTTTCTATATTTTCATGCTGCCTGCTTTTCTGAACTTACTAACTGCATGCCTCTCCCCCTCCCTCGGTCCCGCTGCACACGACTTTCTACTCATGCTCATCCCTATACTGTCCAAACCCCTTATGCAAGAGTTAATCAGCATCTCCATTCTTTCAACCCCTTCACTGGTAAACTCTGGACCAGTCTTCCTTCGTCTGTATTTCCTCCTGCATACGACTTGACCTCTGTCAAGAAGAGTGTATCAAGACACTTCTTCACCCGAAATTGACCTCTCTTTTGGCTACTCTTTACCTTTTACTTTTGTGGGAGCGGCGAGTAGCGGGCTTTTTTTGTACTCTTTTTGTTGCCCTTGAGCCGCATTGTTTGATGTATAATAAAAAAAAAAACTCAGAGTGGGCGCCGGTCACTAGTGGCGTCCCTCAGGGCTCGGTTCTTGGCCCAGTGCTCATCATTATTTTCATCAACGATGTGAATGTTGGACTCGATAATCGCATTAGTAAATTTGCAGACGACACAAAGATTGGTAACCCGGTTCTCACTGACGAAAACAGGCAAAGCCTCCAAGAGGATTTGCACAACATTTCAGCTTGGTCTGATAGATGGGAGATGCCCTTTAACGTAGACAAGTGCCAGATAAATCAAGTTGGAACAAGAAATAAGAAGTTCAATTACGAAATGCGCGGCGTTAAACTCAAAACTGTTCAATGCATCAAGGACCTAGGTGTCAAAGTCGCGTCAAACCTCAAATTCTCACAGCAATACATCGATGCAGCAAATAAAGCGAACATAATGTTGGGCTTCATTAAAAAAAAACTTTTTATTCAGAAATAAAGATGTAATACTTCCGCTCTACAATAGTTTAGTAAGACCCCACTTGGAATATGTGGTACAGTTTTGGTCTCCCCACCATGCAAAGGACATTGCGAAATTAGAAGGTGTTCAGCGTCGGCCAACAAAAATGATCCCTTCTTTGCGCAACAAATCGTACGAAGAGAGGCTTTCCACCCTTAACATGTTCTCTCTTGAGAAACGTCGCCTCCGAGGAAAACTGATCGATTGTTTTAAAATACATAATGGATTCACGAATGTGGACAAATCAAAATTGTTTATGATCGATGACACTTTGCGAACGAGGAACAATGGCACAAAACTTAAATGCAGGCAAATAGATTCAGACTGCACCAAATTTTTCTTCACCAACGTTGTAGTGCGAAAATGGAATAAGCTCCCACCTTCAGTGATTCACTGTAACACGATTGACTCCTTTAAAAACAAGCATGACCGACACTTCCTTCAATTTAATATTAACTAGAGTTGAAATGCAAAGTTTTTTGAGCCATCTGATTAATGTAGAATTACTTAGGTTTAAGGACAGATCATCTAGTCTGGACCATGGGGTCTGTGTGATCTGATGTTCTATGTAAATTTATGTAAATCTCTCTCTCTCTCTCTCTCTCTCTCTCTCTCTCTCACACACACACACACACACACACCACCCACACTCTACCTCATTAATGTGTAAGGAAGAAAGGGAAGGGATGGGGAGGATGTGGAGTCTAATCCAGGCCTCACTGCACGAGGGCCCATTACCGGGTGTTTTAGCTCATGGAGTGTTGTCAGTGTTTTCCTTCGACCCTCCACTCACCCATTCCATTCTCATTCATTTTCCTCTTTTTTTTCCCAAAATTCCCTCTGTCACACTTGTTAAATGGTCCCCCTCCTTCCTTCCTCCGTTAACCCTGCATGACTTTGTCTTTCACTCTCTCTTTGTATTTGTGTCTATTTGTCTGTGTCTGTCTCCCTCCTTTTCACATTTTCTTTTCATTTTATTTTATTATTTTCCTCTTTTCGTCTTTGTCGTCTTCTTATCTTCGTTTGGGCCAATTCGCATGCGTTTCCTCCTTTCCTTATCTTTCTCCTCGTCTCTTCACTTTCTCTTTTCCGGCGCGTCTGTGGGACAAACCTTTGGAAAGTGTGTTTTTTTATTTAATCCTGGACTGCACACTCTCACCCAATTCCGGTGTCCTTTTACACATACACACACACACACACACACTCTCTCTCTCTCTCTCTCTCTCTCTCTCTCTCTCTCGCTTGTCCCCTCACCCCCCCCCCCCCCCTCTCACAACCTCGTCGGCGTCTGAGGTCATACATTTTCCGTCAGTCTGAAGGTGCATCTTCCTGGACGACCCGCCGGGAGATGAACGAGTTAGCGAAGTATCTCCGGAGAAGCTGTGAAGTGGACGAGGGAAGGAGGGAGGGAGAGAGGAAGGGAGAGTCGAACCAAGAAAAGGTAGAGGGAAAGCTGCAAGGATGGGAATGGACTGGAGAATGGGCTACGGTGCTCTCTCTCTCTCTCTCTCTCTCTCTCTCTCTCTCTCTCTCTCTCTCTCTCTCTCTCTCTCTCTCTCTCTCTCTCTCTCTCTCTCTGTGTGTGTGTGTGTGTGTGTGTGTGTGTGTGTGTGTGTGTGTGTGTGTGTGTGTGTGCTTGCTTTTTGGTGTAGTTTTGATTTTTTATTTCATGTGAGGATTTTTTTGAAGTGCGGGTGTGTTTTTCATATGTGCGATTTGTATCTTTCGTGTGTGTGTGTGTGTGTATGTGTGTGTGTGTGTGTGTGTGTGTTTTGTTGTTTATTTGTGTTTTTGGTGTGCGTTTTTTTTTCTTCATGTGGGGTGTTTTATTTTTCTTAGAGTGCAGTGTGTGTTTTTCATGTGTGTGATATGCATTTTTCGTGTGGAGTTTTTTTCGAGCCTTTTGGTGTGTGGGTGGTGTGTATTTTTCGTGTGTGGTGTCCATTTCTATGAGATGCTGCATATTTATGTTGCGATGGTGCCGTTGATGATGGTATTAGATGTGTCGCACAAAGTGTAGTGGCAGTAGCCGCAGCACACACAAAAAAAAATACTGGGAATAAAGATAAAGGGAAGAATCTGAGTATGGGAGAATTTTCAAGATGCTTAATAGTTGTAGTAGAAATATTATTGTTATTATTATTATTATTATTATTATTATTATTATTATTATTATTATTATTATTATTATTATTATTATTATTATTATTATTATTAGTATTATTTTTTTTTATTATTATTATCATTATTATCATTATTATTATTATTATTATTATTATTATTATTATTATATTTTTCTTAATTTTATTATTATTATTATTATCATTATTAGTATTACTATTATTATTATTAGTAGTAGTAATAGTAAAATGGGTAGTAGAGTCATCAACATCGGCGGTAAGATCAGCAGGAACGCAGCAACACAAATATCAATAACAACATAACTCTATCGTCGTGTGTCACGCAAAGCTCGGCAGCACACAGGAGTATTTATTGGCTCCGTTCAGGTGTGGCGGATATTCACGGCGGTAGTTAGTTCAGGCGCAGGGAATGCACACACCAGCGAGGCTGCAATCCACTCACCTTTTGTCCTCAACACTGGAGGCCGCGTCGCCACCCTCTACTGTCATCGCCTCGCCCCACCACGTTTCTCTCTCACCTCTCTTACCTCTTTACTTTACTTCATATTCCATCATTGGCCTCTCCTTGTCCTCCTTAGCCTTCCGCCTTCTCCATGCTAACTTTATAATAATTTCTTCTTTTCACCTCATCCCACAACATTCGCTTCCTTTACTCTACCTTTACCTCCCTCTCTCTTCATGTTAGCCTCAGCACGAACTCTTTCTCGTGTCATTGAACCCACTCCCACCCTTGATTTTAAATCTCTCCGCTCTTCCCTTTGCCTTTCTCTCCCTTTTAACATTGACCTCGCATGCCGTCCCTCAACCCGCCGCATCCTACATTTTTTTAGGATCTAGTTTATTTCCGGCGGAGAAGCGCGGATCAAGATGCAACATTAAACACCGCTAAGTGATTGGTGGCACTGTTGCTGCTGCAGAATGCATGCAGACAAAGTGAAATAGTTGGAGAAATTTCGAGCTTCAATTAATTTGAAATACACACACACACACACACACACACACACACACACACACTTGGGATGTACCGATACCCAAATTTTGACCGATACCGATACCGATACCGATACCCCAATATTTGACCGATACCGATACCTGTGCACTGATTTTTGTATACAACTATTCCAGCAGCTAGTGGGCAATATCAAATGTTATGAAGAAAAAAGACCTACTACTCGTTGTTCCACCATAGAAGGGAAGAAAGCGAAGGAGGAGGCGCCTCGTGAGGTCTAATTGACTCAGCTAGGTTAGCTTTAACTTAATTGCCGTACATTTAGACTGTGATGAAATACCGAGACCCTGACAGCTTCTCCGTTGCGGGGCGACTGTCTGACTGACTGAGGCAGGCAAATGAGGCGAGTGGAGGGGATCCGCCAATCCCGCGCCGAAGCTACTAAACCTGTATTGTACGCGTCCGCGGTACCAAAGGCTATTATGTATACTAAGTATTATATATTTGTATTCAAAGTAATATGGATCGTATCGTCTAAAGTGATGAGAATTAAATCGCGGGAAACTCCAAACTATGTAGTATTATGATACTAGATAATTACTCTTTTCTAATATTTTCTCAACAATTTAGAAAATCCAGTTTCTATTGAAAAAATTATTTGCACCGAGTGACATGCCACGTACAACACTCCTTCAAGTATCGGTGGTATCGGCGGAAAATCAGCCGATACCGATACCGATACCGTTACTCTTAAAATGTGCCGATACCACCGATACCGATACCGATACATCGGTACATCCCAAACACACACACACACACACACACATACACACACACAGGGAGTCATCAGGTACTTAGCCTAATGAATTACCTTCTAGGGCCACCGACGCTTGATTACAGGCCGCGGCCCGCACTGCCTGCATTGAGAACGTTCTGCTCTCCCAAGGAGTGCGGGTGGCCGTCTCGCCCTCCTTTCACCATGGCCTTCACCATCAACTTTCCCCTCCTCCCATGCCTGGCGCTCCTTGATAATACTGGACTTCCCGTTCCTTCCCTCCTAAGTACGTACCTTGTCATCTCCTCCATTCTCCACCCTAATATATTCCCGGAGACCTTGAACTTTCCCCCAAGAAACCTTGAATCTCTATGAAGCCCTTGACACCTCCTAATAACTCTACTACATCTGAAAAATAACAGGTTTTGCCCCTAAAGCTCTGTAGTCCGTGAACCTTACTGACTCCATTAACGCCTGGAGACACAGCTCACCCTTACTGACCCCTTAACCCACCCTCCCTAAAGTGCCTGACCCCTTCTATGATCACCCCAGCATACTCTATCCCAGGACCAGCTCTTTTCAAACCCTCGACGCTTCACTAATATAACCCTCAACGCGGAATCAACACCCGGAAAATGGCTTCTGATTATCCTTTGGCTATCCTCCACCGCCCAAACCAGCGAGATGTCATGTGTTTTGGCGTTTAGGGTCGTTACGACGACAAATTGGATCGAGACAAACAGACAGACAGACAGACAGGCAGACAGATGGAGTCACACAGAGGGAGACAGACTGACGGCCCAGCGGAAGGCTCGACGTAGCGGTCGGGCATGAGTTAAGTTAGGTATGCAACAACCTGAATATGGCCGGGAATGAGACCTTCCAGACTTCACAGGCAACCATTTAAATTTTCGCAATTAGTTTCACGCTGCTCCTTCCTCTCGTCCTTCCCTCCCTTCTTCCCTCCCCCCGTTCTCTGCACGCTAGTCGCTGCTGCCGAATACTACGGCTTCAAGAACCTTGAAAACCGCCGACCAAGTGACGGCGCAGTAAATTACCTTCGCGTATACCTGGGAGGAGAACATCTGCAGCTTTTTTTTTTATGTTCGGGCTATGGCGCCTGTAGGCTATCTTAGTGAGGCCTGATGGTCGGCCCCAGCCTGTTATGGCGCAGGCAAGTGTCAGGAGTTGTCTTGTACAGGCCCATCGGCCTTTTACAGACTCCTTACGTTCTTATTTTCTTAAAGCGGCACCATCTTGCTTGGCTCATGCTGTTCTCCGGATCTCAAATTTGATCCACTTTTAGAGAAATAATCTAGAGTCCGGCTTGATAGACGGTCTTCAGATAGCATGCCCTTTATCTTCAATCCGTTCTCCTCTTCGTCTCACCTTCCTCTCTACCCTACTCTTTCCTTTATCATCCGTCCACCTTTGGCCGTCACCTTCCCCACTTCTCCTCCCCTCTGCTACTTCCTCATCAATAAAAGGCTGTGAAGTGGATCTCGACAACATTCTCAATCACCAAACAGCTCGCCAGACAAAAGGGAAGCGAGAAGAGGGACGAGAGGCTCCTGTGCCACCACACGACGCGACGCGAGAGTAACACCGAGGTGGTGGTGGTGGTGGTTGATGGTGAAGATAAAGGCAGTATGGAGGTGGTGGTGGAGACAAGGAAAATATAAGTGGCGGTTGTGGTTGATTATGACGATGATAATGATGATGGATGGTAATGATGATGGGGGGATGGTGGTGGTGGTGACTTACACAAATTATTTTCATTGGTGAAGATAATGAAAGAGAAAGAAATATGCAATGCATCAACGGAATTTCAGAAGAGAGAGAGAGAGAGAGAGAGAGAGAGAGAGAGAGAGAGAGAGAGAGAGAGAGAGAGAGAGAGAGAGAGAGAGATTTCGTGTAATGCATCAAAGATCATTCATCATCTTTTATTCCCTGCACAACTTTCATCCCATCACCCCTTTCCGTTTTTACCTGGCCGGGGGCGGTTAACGAGCTGTTCGACAGTAACCTGCCGCACCTGAACACCTGAGGGAGGCCATATATATATATATATATATATATATATATATATATATATATATATATATATATATATATATATATATATATATATATATATATATATATATATATATATATATATATATATATATATATATATATATATATATATAATATATATATATATATATATATATATATATATATATATATATATATATATATATATATATATATATATATATATATATATATATATATATATATATATATATATATATTATTACGATGAAAGTGGCGGTAATACAAAAAAAAAAACTTAAATCTTAAAAAAAATATAGAAATTACTGAAGTAAATGAAATATACAATTAAATGATTGTTATATAAATCAAACAGGCAAAGAAAAGTCGGAGCGGGGAGGCACAGAGGAGTGAAAACTATTTGATGTTAGGTTTGCTGACGGCTAAAGGACCGGAGGGGAAAGGGAACATGTGTCCGAATAAAAGTGAAGGAGAGGGAGATTAACGAGCTGAATCATGAGCAGAGGGAAGGGAAGGTTCAACGAAGGGGAGGAGGAACGATGACCGACAATAATGAGGGAAAAAATATTTAAAAAGAAAAGGTAGAGAGAAGTAGCGACTGTGTATCTCTATATGTAATAATAATAATAATAATAATAATAATAATAATAATAATAATAATAATAATAATAATAATCGGTTTATTACGGAGATGACAGCCTTTAGGCTGAAAATGTACATATTAAGATTACGAAGGGTAACTATATAAAAAAAAAATGTAAAATTAATCGAGTACTTACCGGTACGAAGGTTGATCGTAATTTCACGAACGTTTAACTGCGGCACTGAGGCAGTAAATGAGATGCCTGCAGCTCACGGCTCACGTCAGTCCTTTAGAGAGGTTTGAGGAAGCAAATATCCACTGTACTGAAAACTATTGGACGTAAGGTAACTAGAAAGTAGGGCAAGGGAAGGGAAGGGTGGGCAGTTAAACGTTCGTGAAATTACGATCAACCTTCGTACCGGTAAGTTCTCGATTAATCTTACAATTTCACTTCACGATAGTTTAACTGCGGCAGAGGTAGTCAATGAGAGCTTTAGAGTGATTCCTCAAACCTAGCAGTCGTTCTTCAGTATAAAGTGGGACAAATAAAGTTCTTAAATCCAAGTAAACAAAAATTTTACTTCCCATGTTTATACAAACGATAACCATGTCAACAATAAACCCACTACGACAAGCTAGACATATAACATATCAACCATCTGAAGACAACTTAAGCCAAAACCGCCTGAGCAAAGCGGTTCTGAGTACATAATGGTTTCCTGTAGTATTTTGCGAATACCGACTCGGTGGACCATCCCACAGTGGCCAGGATCGTGGTAACAGGAAGAGTTAGAAACGCCTTGCTGGATGATGCAGACCTGGTAGAGTGAGGTGAAAATTTTGATAGGTCAATACCTGCATCACTCATGATATCCCTCGTCCAACGACGTAAAGTATCACGTGAGGCAAATCTAGCAGGCTTCTTAGTTGTTACAAAGAACCTAGTCGTTGAGCCCCTAGTATCTCGAGTCCTGTCCAAGTAACTGCTTATTGTAGCGTATACACACAACAAATTGTCTGATTCATAAGCTTCAAAAAACAAGTTCCGAGAGGTAGTTCCCAGGACGCGATGTTTTTAGGAGGTCCCCTATCCTAAACGAAACTCTTGATTTTGAGACAGACATGTTTCGAGTGTCTGAAAGGTGTAAGGTCTGTCCACGCTGCCCAGACACCAGTAGCATCAGCATTACCAATTTCTTTGATAACTGAATGATGGATAAAGTACTGTTTGGTCCTAGACTCCTTATGTGATTTAAGACTATATCTGGATCCCAGGTGGTGTGATTTCGAGGAAAGCATGGTCTTTCCTGAAAGACTGCCTTCATAAATCTGCTAACGAGAGGGTGCTGGCCCGCAGGTTTGCCATCAATGTCGGCAATCGAAGATATAGCAGAACGTAAGGTATTCATAGAGCTGTAACCTCGACCCTTCTTAAACTCAAGCAATAAAAAGTCTAATAAAGATTCTACAGGTGGGTGAAAAGGATCAATTTTCCTCCCGACACAAACTGACATCCATCTCTTGATATGCGACCCATACTGTAGTTTTGTGCCTTCTCTCCATGACTGAAGCAAAAACTCGGCAACTTCTGGTGAAAAGGCCTCTGTTTTCAAAGGATCTCCTGAGAGCATCATGGCCGTTAATAGTAACTTCCGACCCTGCGGATGTACTCGAGATGGATCTTGTGGAAGAACTAAAGAGGAGCGTGGAAGAAGGACTGGGGGTGCAGGTAGTAGTCGCAGAGCCACAGGGAACCACACCTGGGTAGGGCAGAGCGGAAGGATTGTAAGTGACGTCGCCCACTCTTCTTGAAGCTTTTTCAGTATCCTGCCAATGATAATAAAAGGCGGAAAGGCGTAAGATTCCAAACCAGACCAGTCAATTGTGAAGGCGTTCGTATATAAAGCATGTGGGTCAGGTTTTCAGGATACGTAAGTAGCTAACTGGGCATTAATTCGCGATGCAAATAGGTCAATATCCGGGGTAAAGAAAAGTTCACACAAACTTTTAAAAATACAAGGTGTAAGCATCCATTCAGTATCTAAATTCCTGGCCCTAGATTCAAAATCTGCCTCAGCATTGTCAGCTCCCTTAACATATTCTGCTGATAAAGTGATTCCTCTCAGCCGAGCCCAATCAAAAATCTGTTCCGTTAAAGCATTAAGTGAAACTTTTGTACTACCACCTCTCTCTATGCACGCGATCGCAGTGGTGTTATCAGACCGAAGGCGAATGAGTCTGTGTTGTGTGAGAGAGAGAGGTTGTAAAAAAAGAAGCTTTAAAACCAGGGCAATTTATGTGGTCTAACCTCATCATGCCATGCCCCACCCCTCGTAACATCACACCAATTTGGCTCCCCAGCCTGTAAGGCATGCATCAGTGCGAATGCTGGGTTTGAGTAACACGATAAAAACTTTTGGTTTCATCAGCAAAGCCCTTTGTTTTGTAAATATCCTTACCTTGTGTTTGATGCGCTAGCGGAAATTGTGAAAGAATTTAAGAAGAACCTGTTACAGATTCTCCTGAGTAGGAATCAACACTGATTTTCAACACTGATTTTTTTTTTGATGTGTAGAACGAACCGAATCGAAGCATAGCATATTTTACATGTGACTCTAAATCTGCCGCCGAAGGTGCAATGAAAATACAGTCATCTATGTAGCAGACAACCATAATCCCGAGTTTCCTGAGGTGAGAGAGCAGAGGTTTGAGTAATTTTGTAAAAATGCAAGGTGCAGAGGTCAGTCCCTGAGGAAGACAGGAGAACTGAAAGTGAGTGTTTTTCCACATAAATCTCAGCCATTTCCTATCCTCTGGGTGAATATAAACAGAATAATAGGCATCCTTGAAGTCCACAGTCATAAAGAAAAAAAATTGTTGAATGAGACAAATTACATCCTTGATGGAATCCATTTTAAAATGAGTATGTGTCACAAAGTCATTTAACTCTCTCAAATTGAGAATTATCCTAGTTGTACCATCCCTCTTTTTTACAGGGAAAATATTTGAATAGAAAGCAACATCTGAAAGGGGTTGACACTTTTCTACCACATTTTGTCGAATAAGAGATACCATAGCATTATCCAGGGCCAAGCTGTCAGCAGAAGAAAAGGTAATAGATCTAGGCAAACCATCCTGTACAGGTAAATTATCGAACTCCAAAACTCTCCCATGCACAACCTTGTGAATCCACCTATCACTAGACAGAGTCTGCCACATGAGACTGGAGGAGAAAATCTTACCCCCTACAAAATTATTTGGAGTGTTAACCAGGGTGCAAAGAGACAAGATACTGGGACTCACTGAGGGTTGCGTTACTGTTGGGCTTTGTAAGGCTGCGTCCTCCTCCCGTGGGACTGTCTTTGGCCTAAAAAAGGTCTTGAGGGGAACCTCGACCTGGCTCGAGAGGTGTAGGGCCTCCTGTAGTCTTGTCTATGTTGGACATCGCTCTTAATTCTGTTTGTCTTGTAAGGGCGAAAAGAAGGTCGTCCCAACTTCTTTGTTTTGTGGATTTCGTCACATTTCTTCACAATGTCAAAGGGGAAGAGGGAATCTGTCCCAACTTCACATTTCCACTTACACAACTCTGCTAGGGCAGTGTCATTAACGTGAAAGCGTGCTACCTCCTTCCTTAACTGGTTAATGTAGTTAATAGCAGAGATTAAGAGTCGAAGGCAACCATTTAAGCCTTCCAGATAACTGTGGATTCTCTCACATTTCTTTTCCCCGATGTCACTTAAGCACTGAGCAATGGGAACTAAGGCTTTTGCCAGTAAGCCATTAACATGGGTTAAACGGCCATCCACAAACTTGCCACCTACAGTCATGGCCTTGACAATAGCCGGATTAGTTTCAGGAACCTTCAAGTTGGGTACATTGCTGGGCAACTTTATCTTACTAGCAGTCGCTTTGACACTATCAGAGACGGGTCGGCGCCGCAGACTAGCATTCACTATAGTGGCAAGACGATCAGATATCGGGTCACCTTTGGCCTCTTCGCCCAAAAAGTTGTCAGACAGGTCACTCAGAGCTCTTAAGAAATCTGCGTCGTCATCCTCATCAACAGCAGGCTGAGTATCAGATTGAAAGTGGGTGATCGCCTCCAACTCATCCAGGGGGTCTGGGTCATTCACTGCCACTTCACTCACTTCACCCTCATCACTATCAGAAGGAGACATGTCATGAACCCCACTAACAACACCTCGGCGTGAGGGCGAAGCACTAGGTGTAATGCGTTTACCCATCTTGTCAATCAGTCCATGTAAAAGATCGGTGAGGAGATCGAGCTTGTGGTCCGAAGCAGAAGCGTGCACAGTCGAACGAAGCGGACTGCCGTCAGGTTGTTGACTGCTACCTGGTTGTGGAGAGGGGCACTGACGCTTGCCGGACAACTCGTCAGATCCAACAAAACTCCTCTTAGAAACAGGTCTTGAACCATCCTCATCACGTCTGCTGGGTCGTGAACTGTCCCGAGGGGCAGAAGAGGAGGAAGAGTCACGCCTAGGCGTGTCTTGGCTGTCGTGGTCCGCCATGGCTGGACACACACCTGTGAAGTAACCACCCAGTTACAAACAGCCAAACAACGGCTACAGTCCTAGGACTGTACCGTGTAAACAGCAGTATGAACCTGGGACCTCACATAAGTAGAAACTCCCACAGATCCTTGGAAATACTTACCACGGCAGAAAAAACAGGAGCAAACCCACAGGAGCTGGGAGGGAGGTGCGGACTGCGCGAGCGCTCGCTGTCGACTGACGTGAGCCGTGAGCTGCAGGCATCTCATTGACTACCTCTGCCGCAGTTAAACTATCGTGAAGTGAAATTACAGTATGAAAGGGGTGTGTGGGCTGGTAATTTACAGTAACGGAGGGAACGTTGTGGTGATGCTTGAGGGGTGAGGAGGTGGAGGAGTGCGGTGTGGTAGAGCGATGAGGCGGGAAGGTTCCTCTTCTGGAAGGCGAGTAGGTGTTAATCCGAGGTCATCCCCAGGTCAAAAAGCTGGGTCAGGTAGCAGCAGGTGGCCGGAGAGCAGGGAGAGGCGGTATCGGTGGTCACTCAGAAAGGGGCTTATAGGTGGAGCGCTAATCCAGTACAGGTGGCGAGACAGATGTGAAGACTCGCTGCTGTTCCTGGGAACAGACTGCACAGCCTTGGTGGTGAACAGCCTGCACATTGCCCCCACCTGAGTGGCGAAGCCTCCGCTGCGCTGCACCTGACCAGACTTCAACAGCAGGATGGGCGGGCTGGTGAGCCTGGGGGAGACCTCGGGGCGTCAGCAGGGACTTGATGGAAGGCCGCGGCGGCGACACACTCGGCGATCTGTGCCCTCCCGGTATACCACACACGCACTCCACTCACTGTCTGTCAGACAGTCACCATGATTTCACTTAATGTCACAAAAAATAACTTGCTAAGTAGTGTTTCTTGAAGTAGGTTTCTTGATGAAAGGGGAGACGGGGATGAAGGGGAAGGGGAGAGGCCAACAGACTGGCCCCGGGCTACTCCTTACGGAGCGCTTTGACCCACGTCCGACCTCGGTCAGGACTGGGTCACAAGTGTGTGTGTGTGTGTGTGTGTGTGTGTGTGTGTGTGTGTGTGTGTGTGTGTTTGACCATAAAATGAGACAATATTAAAAAGTCTAATTGATATGCGTATACGTAAATGGCGCGAAAACATTGATTAGTTTCCTATGCTGGCCACTCTCTCTCTCTCTCTCTCTCTCTCTCTCTCTCTCTCTCTCTCTCTCTCTCTCTCTCTCACGCGCTACAGTTGGTAGAACAAATGCAATAAATCCTACCTGGTATCCACATCTTCACTAAACCGTCTAATTTAATTTTCATATTAATGAAAATTGCCTCGTTTCACTTGAAATTTCACCAAAGAAATAAACTTCACCGAGAAAAGAAGCTGCATTTCAGAGTCAAAAAGGCTAACTTTTTCTTTTTTAGACGTTATTCACATAATTTTCATTAAACTTATATTTTTTTATATATATATATATATATATATATATATATATATATATATATATATATATATATATATATATATATATATATATATATATATATTAATTTACATAGTTTTGTATATATTTACATGAAGGTGTTTTAAATATCTACGTACTGAGAGAGAGAGAGAGAGAGAGAGAGAGAGAGAGAGAGAGAGAGAGAGAGAGAGAGAGAGAGAGAGAGAGAGAGTTGTTGGGCCGCGGTATTAGTGTCTCCAGGACCCACAAATAACATATATATATATATATATATATATATATATATATATATATATATATATATATATATATATAATCTGTATTATATAGCATATATATCAATATATAAATACAGCAGTGGCAGGCCGCTGACGATGCGCAGACAGGTGGTGGTGTGGTGATGCCCCTCCCACCCCCGCCCCCGTGAGGCAGGAAGTGTCACGCCTGATGCATACACACACTCCACTTCGGCTCCCTCGGCACTCTTCTTCCTTCGCTCACTCCACTTTTTTTCTGCTCCTTCCTTTTTTGCTGCTGCTGTTCTTTTTTTTTCTTCCCCTTGCAGTTTTCTCTACTCCATCTACATCCTCATCCTTCCACTCTATCCTTTATTCTCCCACCTTTTTCCTTCCCTTAATTGCTATTGATATTTTTATCTTCCCCCTGCCGATTCCTCCACTGCATCCACTCCCTCACCCTTTCACATTATCTGCCTTTCTATACCCTCTATCATTCATTTTTCTGTTCTGCTACTGTTCTTTTCCTCCACTGTTTCCTCCATCCCCGCGGCACCCTGGCCCCCTCACGTCCTCCTTTCCTCACCTCATTCTCCTATCTTGTTCCTTCTCCGTTCCTCCTTGTCCTGCTGTTCTTTCTGTTTCGCCCCTTCACGTGTCAACATTCATTGTTCTTCCTTTTTCCCTTTTTATTCTTCCTCGATCTTTTTTTTGTCCACTCTCCGTCTTCTCTTTTTTTTCTGTTTAGTCTTCCTTCATTCATTCCTGTGTTTATGTTGCTGCTCCTTCTACTCGTCGTCTGTTCCCTCTCCATTTCTTTTCTTTTTCTTCTGCATCCCTGTGTTCCTCCTTCCTTCTCTCTCATGGAGCTGGTACTCCTCCCCTTATAACCACCTTATGTTACCACTCCAGTGTTTATTTTCTTATTCCTCCTCCTTCTCCTCCTTATCTTCTTTTTTTTTATCTCCGTCTCCTTCTCCTCGCCTTTTCCATTACTTCTCTTCATCCTCCTACTTTCTCCTCCTCCTCCTCCTCCTCCTCCTCCTCCTCCGTTCTTGCCATTCCAAATAAGAGGTGGTGGTCTTTATCAATAATCGTCATCGTCGTCGTCGTGGTAGTAGTTATACTAATTAAAATCGTAACAGTAATAGTTGTAGTAGTAGTAGTATTAGTAGTAGTAGCATTAGTAGTAGCAGTAGTAGTAGTAGTTGTAGCAGTAGTAGTAGTGATATCAGTAGTAATATTAGTAGATATTTTATCATTACTGGCAAAAGAGTAAGAAAAAAAAAATCTGGTAGTGGAATTAGAAGAGGATCGGCTCCGAGACCTACATATAAAGCCTCGCGGGTGAAGGCGCTGAGGGTGTTTGCAGAAGACTTGTGGAGGCCCATCGCTTCACTTGGCGAGGCGAGGCGTGGCGGTGATGATGTTAGGCTGTCACACACACACACACACACACACCAAAGGGAAAGGAGAAGGGGAAGACGAGCCGCGGGGATGGAGGAGGAGTAGGAGAAGGAGGATGAGGAGGTGGATTGAACGAATCGACAGAGGAGAAAGGATGTTGCTGTAGGCGGAGGAAAAACACCTGACAAACACATACATAAAAGGTGGAAGAAAAGGAGGCGGAGAAAGAGGAAAGGGAAGCTGAAAGGCGGAGAACGAGGGAGAGTGGCAGAGGAGGGGGGAAGAATGTCTGACAAAGACACCCAGAAACGATGGCAGAGAGAGAGAGAGAGAGAGAGAGAGAGAGAGAGAGAGAGAGAGAGAGAGAGAATTTCAGTTGTGTTTTTTAATGCCTCCCCAGCAATGCTTCTTTTTGTTATTTCCTCGTGATGTCTAAATGACCCTTGTTTGGCACCTGCCAGGCCCGTATCCTCGTCAACTATTAATACTAAACTTGGTGTTAACTTTCGACTTTAGTATTAACTTCACTCTCAAAGTGTATCCTCACCAACTATTAGCCTAATACCTACTATTAACTTCGGTATTAACTTGGGAGTGCTGGCGAGGACTTCTAAACACTTAATAGGAAAGTTAATAGTGAATCCCAAACCCAGACCCATATCAAAATGGCCGCCGGAGCTCCTCGCCCAGCCCACCTCCCCAATTTAGAGTCCGAAAGGACTCTTTGGAACTGTATAACGATGGTGAACTTGTCAAGAGATACATATTAGACCGTGCAGGAATGGAATATGTGACTGATTTGGTGAGAAGAGAGCTACAAGATCCAGTTCAAAGGGAGCATTCCCTCACCCTGGGGTTGAAAGTGATTTTGACTTAAAGATACTTGGCTACAGGAAAAATGCTGCAGTGTTCAAGTGATGGGTTTGGGGTAGGCCAGAGTTGTGTAAGCAGGGTGATTGCGGAAACTCTGGCCGCCCTCAGTGACCCGTAGGTAGTCTGGAGGTTTACCCAGTCTCCCCTTGATAGGGTGGAGATCCGTGAAGAGCAAGCAGAATTTTACCATCTTGCCGGTGTTGTGGGAGTGATAGACTGCAACCATGTGAACATAATGGCACCAAAGGAAAACGAAGCAGTTTATGTGAACAGAAAACAAATCTTACATAGCTTGAACATACAATTAGTGTTTGATGCCTTTGTTATTGATTAAAATGTGAAATATTTGAGTTAAGGAAAACGAAACATGGGAAAAAAAACTTTTATTTGTAACAGAAAGGTACACACATGCAAATGAAAAAGATGACATTAAAATTGCATAAAAATGTGATTTAAAATATGATTTAAAATTATTGTTTCTTTAAAATCAAGTTAGAAAAACAAATTACTCCTGCCGGTCATTCGTATAGAGATAATGGTGGTAAGAAAGCTTGTTAGTGACGTCTGCGAGTGTGAGGGAGGATGAACGAAAGGTCGAGGTGACCACATCGCGTAGATCATGACTTATGTGTGAAGTAAAACGAGGTTACTTGATTTCTGTTTACAAAGTTCTACGTGGAAAAACAACTTTATTGTGAATTCAGTGTATACTTTTCTGTGTTTACTGAGTGAATTGGTGACCAATCTGTTGCTATTTCTGTCTTGCTTGAAGATATTCATCATTGGATTCAAAGCTATGGTATTAACGTGCAATAGTCGTCATAACAAAATACGTAGTAATTAATTATATATGTCAACCTATTTATTTTCATGAGATCATGGTATGACCACTGAAAAACATAGCTTTTTTGTATCATGGCTCCATTACAAATTCAGTATATAATTACTCATATATTAAATAAAGTAGATGAGTCCAGTTTAAGTGACGACCACTGAAAAACATAGCTTTTCTGTCTAAGCTCCATTACAAATTCACTATATAATTACTCATATATTCAATAAAGTAGTGGAATTCAGTTTTCAGCATCTTTTATTATTATGCCAATATTCTAAGCACTCAGCTTGCAAACACGCTTAGGTTTATGATGTCAGCTTGGGTCGGACTTAGGTGAACACTTTACCAAGTGACCTAAGATTACTCAATGCTACCATATAGGTATACTACATCTTTGATTGTGGGTGGATCAGAGAGCACTGGAGAGCAGCATGAGTCTAATTAGGTGCTAATGAATATCCTGCCTGCATCACAGACAACATAAATATATATATATATATATATATATATATATATATATATATATATATATATATATATATATATATATATATATATATATATATATATATATATATATATATGAAACTGTCTGCCCTAATGCCCCTCCCACTTTTGAAGTCCAAATGACGCCCCTGATTGTAACAAAGTACCTTGTAACACCCACGAATGGGTGCCGGTGTAAATCTGCTCATTAAACACCAATACATTAATCTAGGCTCTAGGGAACTCAGAAAAATCCAAATTAGAGAGTGCTGGCTGTGGGGATTAAACCAGTGACCTTCGACATATAAAGCCATGTCTCTGCCAGTCGAGCCAATAAAGGTAAAGGTAAAGTTGGGGCATACGCTGTAGCAGCGCGTGGCCTCGGTGCTTATCTCCGTAACATTGGCCCTTGAGCCTGTGGTGGGAGGGAGCCGACCACGGAGGCGTAATGGAGCCCAATCTCAAGTGAACCCACTCACAATGGCACACAATATTTTTTTTCTGGTAAATTTTGTGCTTTGAATGAATTTGCTAACCATTTCTGTCGAAAAACAGCAGAGATTTTTTTTCACCCCTTCCACCCTAACCTCCTCAGTATTAAAAAAAAAGTGATAAAATCATAGCCTCGAGGCAGTAATATTCAGCCCCAGCATCAAAAAAAAAAAATGCTGCCCTATGAAAGGCATCTCTTAACTCCGATGAAGTAGGTGGTGACTGTGGTGGAGTAGCTTCATTGTCATCCCTTGCAGTGGCAGGTGTCATTGAGCCAGCAGATGATGAAGCAGTGGCAGGTGTTATTGGGCCAGCAGATGATGAAGCAGTGGCAGGTGTCATTGGGCCAGCAGATGATGAAGCAGTGGCAGGTGTCATTGGGCCAGCAGATGTTGAAGCAGTGGCTGTTGCCGGAGCAGCTGATGGTATCTTTTCCACAAGTAATGAACAATGTGCTGGGATGGTCTCTAGCAATATAGCAGCGGGGCAGAAAAAAAGCGTCATATATTAGTCATGATTAATGCATGTAACTTAACCCCTTAACTGGGGATTTCCTACAAGAAAACATCACCAAACTACAGAAATGGATCAAAAAGTGGCTGCTACAATTCAGTGAAGAAAATGTAGTCCTGCACATTGGGAGGGGATATCCAGCATACCAATACCACATGGGAAACGCTCCACTATCCACCACAGAGGCATAAAAAGACCTGGGACAACTATTTTACCAGGCTGCCAGTGAAAGCCAAATCCATGCCAATCGTAGCGGATGGGTTAAATAGGTACGTAGTTGAAGAAAAAGGGTCTTACAGGTGAAATATTACTTATTAACATAAATATTCCACTATTTGTTATTGGTTGTAAAGTAATTGACTGATAAAGTGTGTATCTACAAATAATATGAATTTAAGAGTGATTAATACATTATTTTAATGAGAATATAAAAGTTTTTGCCAAAAAACATACTGGCCAGTCAATATGTAACTGCTGCTTGACTGCTGCTGCTGTTGCTGCTGTCCTATCCCTAGCACATCATCAGCTGTGTCAATGCTGAATGGCTCTGGTACCCCTTCATATACATGAGACGAGCAGCCTATGATGTCATACACCAGTTTATCTACCAGTTTATCTTGGCAGGCGCCTGCGTATCTGTGGTGCCACACGTGTGGGGCACTCAGGTGCTGGGGGAAATGTCATTGTTATGAAGGGGCATGGGTAAACCAGTGTATGCTGTGAGGCCTTGGTGTGGAAGTTCCCTGTCTGAACTGTGCAGCTAATCCCCCATACAGTGAGGGCAGTGAGGTCCTGTTTTACTCCCTCAGGGGCTGTGCAGCTGAGAGAGTGGTGTACATGAGTGTGAATGTGTGAGTGAGTGTTTTTTTTTTTTTTTGTCCAAAATCAGAGGTTAATTCCTCTTGAAAGAGTTCAAGTCGTAGGCAGGAGGAAATACAGATGAAGGAAGATTGTTCCAGAGTTTACCAGCGTGAGGGATGAAAGAGTGAAGATGCTGGTTAACTCTTGCATAAGGGGTTTGGACAGTATAGGGATGAGCATGAGTGTGCCTGTCTTGGCTAAAACCCTTCACTGGGAGAAGACAGCCAAGGTATTTAGATAGATTGATAGTCATTGACAGATGAACATTAAAAAAAATTATATATCAAATATGCAGTTCACTGCTATGAACTTATTAACTTTACGCTGAAATAAAGGCATTGTGGCCAGTATAGCTGCATTCTGTGAGCACATAACAAACTAACTAATATAAGTTTTACATTTAAAGACATAACAACTAAAAAAATTACCAGTCTGCCGCTGCTCATTCTTGCACTTGGCAATGCGAGGCTTTGATTTTTGTTGTACGTTGTACCAACGCCTCTCACAGTCAAGTTTCTTAATCGTTTCACTCCAATAACATTTAATACATGCTGTGATGGAAAGCTAAATCAGTACCGGTATTTTATTTACATGCATCATAAGACATTAACTTTTTAGTTGTTATGAACATGGCCATAAATACTACTTTTCATTACCTACTTTTCTAAAATGCTTTTCTCTAAGTAGGATGATATTACACAATACAGCTATACAAAAAAAAATCAAAGCATTAATCTTAATTCCATTCTTTTGAGTACTTCTAACCTAACATTATATCACCATAAACTGTTTGACCAATGCAATATATAATATTTTAATCTTACTTTACCATTCATCAAATCTACCTATTCCGATATAGTCTTAACATAAACAACTTATAAAAGTGATGAGAGTCTGGCATGCCCAACCCCCCCCAAAAAAAATATATATATAAATAAGGAATAAATAAAATAACAGGTAAATATGACTTGACTCTCTTATACTAACCCCCTTTCCACCCTAACAAACTTGGGAACCTACCATGTTAAGTTAGGACGTGTTAGGTAGGACAGGTTTAGCAGGAGTTGGTTTACTTATGTTAGATTGTTGAGGGAGTGGGGGTTGCAGCAGAAATGGTCATGATGATGCTATTCACGTGGAGCAGTAGGAAAAAGTATGTTCTGTTTGGAAACTGTGGTTATGTTCGTATACAAAAATACCCATTTGACGAGGTTAGGTTAGTTTGCAAGTTACTTGAATCATGAATATGTGAATATGTAACAAAAAAAATAAAAGCGTTAACCTTAATTTCATTATCTTGAGTACATTCCAATCTAACATTATATCACCATAATCTGTTTGACCAATGCTATAAATATATTTTTTAATATTACTTTACCATTATCACGAAACCTACCTATTTCCATATAGTCTTGACATAAAGTATTTGTAAAAGTGTCCATAGTCTGGCATCCCTAGCACCCCCCCCCCCAATAAAAAAATAAATAAATAAATAAATAAAAAATAAAAAAGGGCAAATATGCCTTAACTATCTATACCAACCCCCTCTTCCCCCCCAACAAACTTGGCATGTTAAGTTAGGATGTGTTCAGTAGGACGGGGCAGGTTTGGCATGGCTAGGTTTAGCTATGTTAAGTTGTTGAGGGAGAGGGGGTTGTGACAGAAATGGTCATAATGAAACTATTCAGATACAGAATGAAAAGGTATGTTCTGTTTGGAAGGTCAGTGGTTGTGTTATTATGCAAAAAATACCCAATTGATTAGGTTAGGTTAGTTTGTAAGCTAATTGAACCATGAATATGTGATTACCAACCTTGTTACAGCTTCTGCCACTTCAGTCCACGCTCTCTTCTTATCCTCAGGGGTGATACTCTTCCCATAACACCCTCTGATTATACGTCTTTTTTCATGAATTTGATGTAAGAAGACCGTTTCATCTGGCGACCAATTAAACTTACTCCTTTTCTGCGCTGGTTCTCCGGCCCGTAGATGTGCTCATTGGGGTAGATGGCGTGGTTATGGTGCGGTAATTTCAGCAGAGCAAGTTGTGACGCAGGAGGGGAGATAAGGGTATTGACGAGTGACGAAGTAAAAGCGGCCTTTGAGGCTGCTTCTATCTGCCACAAAACTCAATATTTTCTTTTGTTTGCCATTTATTATGTTTTTGTTGTACATTTATAAATGTTTTCTTTATTTTTCTTTTGAAATATTTACTTAATTCATGTCGGATGTTTACGTTTTGCACGGAGGCGTCCTTAGAAACGAGCCCGCCATAAAGAAGAAGAAGAAGAAGATAATAGGAGCCAGGATTTGCTAATACTTACACTCAAAGATGACGAGGATAGCTATTACTCTTAATAAATTGAAACTATTAACTTTGATAGTAACTTTAAGGGTAAAAGTTAATAGCTCGCGAGGATACGGGCCCTGCTCTCTTATCTTATGAAATTCAACTTTTATTTTTAACACACCTGTCCTCTCATTAGCTATTGTGTGTATGATGTTTTTTTTTGTGTGTGTGTGTATATGACCCATACGAGGACACACCTGTTCTTCTAATTCACACTGATCAAGGTGAACACATTAGTAACCAGTATTATATTACTGTGCTATATATTTTTTTTGTCTTCTGAATGGAAGCTAAATCGACTCCATTCTTCTTTTCAACTGCTCTTGTTTGTTCAGGTAATTAGCGCTGACACAGGTGTGGGAGTTGTAACCACTAACTTTAATTGAATTGTTTTCCTGGATTAAAGTTGCCATGACTGATCTCTCCCTCCGTCTTTCCGTTCAACTCTCCCCCGCTGCATGTGTTAGTCTGACAGGTGGTGGTGGTGGTTGTGGTGGTGGTGGTTGTAATGGTGTGATGCTGGTGGAGTTGGTGAAGGTGATTTTGGTGACAATGGGAGCAGTAGCGTAAGTGGTGGTTGAGCTGGTGATGACTTTTTTCCTTACTTTTTTATTATTTCCTGTGTCCTCCTCTCTCTCTCTCTCTCTCTCTCTCTCTCTCTCTCTCTCTCTCTCTCTCTCTCTCTCTCTCTCTCTCTCTCTCTCTCTCTCTCTCTCTCTCTCTCTCTCTCTCTCTCTCTCTCTCTCTCTCTCTCTCTCTCTCTCTCTCTCTCTCTCTCTCTCTCTCTCTCTCTCTGTCGCGCGCGCACATGTGCAGGCTCTGTGTGTGTGTGTGTGTGTGTGTGTGTGTCCCCATGCAATGTCACTCGTCTCGGTGGTACATGGACTTATTTTTTCCTTTCAGTTTACATGTTAATGGTAAACTCTGACGTACTTTGGTGTGCCACGTTTTGTGGACATACAATAATTGTAGTAATAGTGATTGTCGTCAGATCATGTAACTATGAGTGCAGATTAATGCTCCAGGCTAATGTCGCCTCTTCTTGCGAGCACACAGCGTGTATAATTTCTTGTTTACTTTGTTGCATGTTTGCGTGTAATATTTTATTGTCTGACAGAAAGATATAAAATAAGGAAGAAAGTATGAAATGTGAATGTATGCGTCAGGAACAAGCAGGGTTTTCGTTTCTTGTACTTGCGCTCATTAATGTGTTTTTTTTACCTATTGGCCTAGCCACGAGTAATGGTGTCTCCTTTACCCTTGGGCATAGCTCATTCTGCATTACCCTTTTTTTTTTTTTTTTACAAAAAAGGAGGCAGCTCAAGGACACACAAAAAAAGAAAACAATAATAAAAAAAGCCCGCTACTCGCTGCTCCTATAAAAGAAACAAAAGAGGTGGCCGAAAGGAAGATCAAATACAGGAGGAGAGGTGTCCTGATACCCTCATCTTGAAAGAGTTCAAGTCGTAGGCAGGAGGAAATACAGATGAAGGAAAATTGTTCCAGAGTTTACCAGCGTGAGGGATGAAAGAGTAGCTGGCTACTCCTATTAGATTGATTTGTCACCGTTTCTAAACATCTCTTTTTGACATTCATAACGCTGTCGTTATATTTACTATTATTCAACAAGCCGATCCTTCATCCCTATACTAGACAACTCAGTCACCTGGTATCTGGCAACTACGGCTGCTACAACCCCAAAATAGTGGAAACTATTAAAAAGTGCATAGAAAAGCAAAATCAGGGTAAGAAAAGAACAGAAAAACACCTAGGTTCAGGGTGTAATGTATAAGTGTGCACTGTGGAGTGAGTAATGCATGGTGTGAAGTATAGATGTGTTGAGAAGGAGTTTTTAAGAAGTGCTACAAAGCTTTAAAGATCAAAAGAATAAGAATAAGAAGCATGAACAAATGCGTGAACAAATGCGGGAACAAGTGAAAATAAGTGACTTTATTGCAGTTAGGAAAGTTATATAATACTGAAAAAGGAACGTGTGTGAATAAGAAGAAAAGAGGAACGAGAGGAGGAGGACCTAAGAAGCGATACAAAGCGTTTACAGGTCAAAAGAAGGAAAGAAAAAGACGTTGCCAGATAGCAGGTGACTGGTTGCCTAGTATAGAGATGGAGGATCGGCTTTTTGAATATAGTAGTTGTAACGAGAGCGTTTTGAATGTCAAAGAGATATTTATAAACGGTGGCAAATCAAAATAATAGGAGTCTACTCTGCTACGACTGTCAATGTATTTATATGATTTTTTATATGAAGATTTATCCCTCTCCTTATACTATATCTTATTTCTTTCCCCATTTTTATGTCTAATTTGATGATGTTTATAAGATATAAGTGTTGGGTAACCTTTATTTATCACAGAAAAAAAATTACACAAATATATGCATTAAAACACACAAAAAATAACATTTTATTTGGGGAGCACGGGACACACTCGGCCTTACTTGGATGACTCATCGCCAAATAATCCAGGAAGCTGTCAGGCCTTCTCTATTGAGACGGCAATGCCCCATCCCCCTTGCTCGAGGAAGGACAGTAACCAATCCTAGTCAACGGAAAGAATCCGGCTTGAGCGGAGCTCGACCCGCCGCCTGTTTGGCCGTGAAACCTTGCAGCGCGGCGCTCTAGCCGATTGAGCTATCGAGTGTGTGTGTGTGTGTGTGTGTGTGTGTGTGTGTGTGTGTGAGAGAGAGAGAGAGAGAGAGAGAGAGAGAGAGAGAGAGAGAGAGAGAGAGAGACATTACCAGTACTCACTACTAAACTAATGCTGGTGCTGTGGTTATTAATTCTCCTACTCCTACCTACTACTACTACTACTACTACTACTACTACTACTGCTACTACTTTTAAGATTGTTACCCCCACTATTTCCATTACTTCGACAACAGCTCCAACTTCAACTTATGTCATTAGTATCAGTAAGAAAGTTTTGGAAAAAAAATATTTCCCATATAAATCTGACACACACACACACACACACACACACACACACACACACACACACACTCACACACACACACACACAACCTCCCCATTACTGCCTCCCGATCGTGGGTCCATCGTAACTTAAGAGGGTATTACACTCAGCAAATTCTCCGTGGATATTCGGTCAAACCACGATTTCCGCTAGTGTGGATCTCATTTGTTTCTTGTTATTGCTGCTGCTGCTAGCTTTGGCAGATCGTGGACACGTCAGAAAACCACGGAAATGTGAGAACCACGCCAGCGGAAATTGTGGCTCGACCGAAGATCCCCGGAAAATTTGCCCAGTGTAATAGCCCTTTTAGTAAACCATGTTTGCCGCTGCTGCTTCTGTCACAATTATTGATAATTATTGGGGTTCGAGGTTTCTCGGTAAAGCTCTTTGCTTGTTTTGATGCTTGCTAGTTTGCCCCTATTAATGTTTTTTTTTTTTTGTTGTGTGTGTGTGCGTGTGTGTGTGTGTGTGTGTGTGTGTGTGTGTGTGTGTGTGTGTGTGTGTGTGTTGTATTTTTTTTATGCATCCATGAATAGTTTGATGTCTTCATCACTTCATTTTTATTTTTATCATTGCACCACTTCATATTTTTTGGATAAAACTGAGTGTTATGAGGAAAACTTAGAGCTTAAAAATACACACAAATGAAATGGGAATAATGGAAACTCGAAGATGAAAGACAAAGCGGATCGTGCATCAGCAAGGAGGTTAAAAGAACACGTGGATAACAGGCCGGAAATGACAGGGACGAGCGATAAAAATGGTCGAAAACTTGAATGCCACGATAACGAAGGCGCCACACGAGGCTTCTTTTAGTGTCCTTCTCCTCATTTCTTCTTTTATTGTTTCCCCTTTCTCCATCTTTTATTTTATTGTCTTCATCCAACTCCTTTTTTTTGTGTTTCTTTCTCCTTCTCTTCCTTTCTATCATTGTCTTCCTCCTACTCCTTTAGTATCTTTGTCCACTCATTCCTCTTCCTTTCTTTTATTTTCTTCCCCTTATCTTTTTTTCTTTTTTTTTCAGTGTCTTCCTTCTACTCCTCTCCTTTTGGTTTTTTTATTCGTTATTTATCTCATTTATCCCTCTCTCTCGGCTCCCCTTCCTTCTTTACTGTCTGCCTCCCTTCTATCTTTTATTTATTTTTATCCGTTCATCCCCAATGCCTCTCCCTTCCTCTCCTTGTCAACCTCCTTCATCGCTCCTTTTTTCTATTCTTTTTTATTGTTTTCCTCTTCTTTCCTTTTTTTTGTCAGCTTTTTCCTGGTTTCCTTTTTTCTCTTTATTTTTTCTCATCCTCCTTCTCTTTTCCTTCTTCTTCATTCATTTTCCTTCGTCTCCTTTATTTTATATATCAATCTCATCGTTCACACTTTTCTTTCTTCTTCTCTCAGTTAATTTACTTATCTACGTCCTCCTCTCTGACTTTCTCCAGCCTTCCTCTATTCTGCTTCCTTCTTCCTTTCTTCGTTTGTGCCTCATCATCCTTAGCTTTCTTTTCCTTTTCTTTTCTCTTCATCCATTATGTCTCCATTCTCTGTTACTCTCTCTCTCTCTCTCTCTCTCTCTCTCTCTCTCTCTCTCTCTCTCTCTCTCTCTCTCTCTCTCTCTCTCTCTCTCTCTCTCTCTCTCTCTCTCTCTCTCTCTCTCTCTCTCTCTCTCTCTCCGTTTTCTCTACTTCCATCCTTTTCTTAATCCCCACTTCCCATTATTCTGTCTCTCGTCTGTTCCCCCATTCCCTCTTATATGCTGCTCTTTCCCCTTCTTCCTAATCCCTCACTGCCCAATATCCTGCACCGGCACTTCCCTTCTCCCTTTCCCTCCTTCCTTCATCTCTCTCTCTCTCTCTCTCTCTCTCTCTCTCTCTCTCTCTCTCTCTCTCTCTCTCTCTCTCTCTCTCTCTCTCTCTCTCTCTCTCTCTCTCTCTCTCTCTCTCTTTATTTAAACATAAGATACATATGACAAAAGGGGCGGGGAAATGTTTCCATGCTAAAGACAACCTCTGTCTTGAGGTCGCCTATCTTAAAGCATTGTCACTAGTTGTGCTTGTGCTCAGGCGGATGTGACTAGGGCGGGTAAGTGCGACACCAGGCATGAGCCGCCACCTTCACCTGCTGGGTGTTCATTGCCCTAACGCCCACTTCACCCATGAAGGCGTTCCACAGGTGGGCCGTGGCACTCGTGAAGACCCTCTGGCACCTGGCTGTGCGGCTTCTCGGGATTTCAAGGAGGAGGTCGTTAGCCACCAATGCTCTCGTGGTGTGCTGGCTCCTCCTCCTCCAAGTGACCCGTAGTGCCGCCAGCTGAGGTGTATGCTGGACCTGGGCCTTGTGTAGGACTGTGATGGCACCGACCCTTCTCCGGTGCCCGAGGCTGTCGAGCATACAGCGGGGGCGTCCTGCTGGTGATGTAGCTGCTGTCCATGTTGCCGCTGCCGACACTGGTGTCCATGTGGTCGCTGCTGCTGAAGGCTGCTGGCGTCGCTGATGAGTCGCTCTGCCCTCCTCTGCACTCTGTCCAGCAGCGAGAGGTGACATTGGGCACTACTCATCCAGGAGAGAGGGGAGTATTCCATGACGGGCCTCACCTGGGCTTTGTACAGCCTCAGGAGCCCGTCTGCGTCGAGCAAGTGCCGCACGCGACGCAGGAGTGTCACCCTCAGGGAGGCTCTGTGCGCCACACACTCCAGGTGGCGGTCAAAACTGAGTCTGGAGTCGACCTCCACCCCCAAGATGTTGATGGAGTCCTTGATGACGAGAGTGTCGTCCCCAAACTCTAGCCGTCCCTGCAGGAGTCTGGCGTCCTCCCCCGAACGCGATATGACCATGGCCTGGGTCTTCTCGGCAGCAAACTTGACTTGCCAACGTCGTCCCCAGACCATGATGTCACCAAGATGGCGGTTGGTGGCTTCGATCATGTTCGCAGTTTCCTCCCTGGTGTAGCTGTGGGACAGGGTGCAGTCGTCAGCGTAGGCTGAGGCCACTGGTAGGCCACGGAGCAGCTCGTCGAAGTATGCGTTCCAAAGAATCGGGCCCAGTACTGATCCTTGTAGAACGCTGGCAGTGATTGGGTAACTGCCTGACGTGCACCCGTTCACCACTACCCTCAGACTCCGGCCGTGCAGGTAGCTCGAAAATAGTTGCAGCAGTTGTCCTGTGATGCCGAGCTGTTCGAGCTTGACCAGGAGGCCCCTGTGCCACACACAGTCAAATGCCCCAGCAATATCTAGGGCAACAACAAGTGAGGGGCGACCAGAGTCCAGGGCGTCTTGCCAAGACTTGCTGAGCAGGAGGAAGAGGTCTGATGCCGAGCGACCTCTCCTGAACCCGTGCTGACGAGGAGACAATAGATGGTTCTCCTTCAGGTGGCGCGTCAGCTGCTCAGCAATAATCCGCTCCAGGATCTTGCTAACAACCGACAGGAGCGAGATTAGGCGGTAGTAGGTTGGGTCTGTTTTGTCCTTTTTCTTGAAAACCGGTGTGACACGAACCTCTTCCCACAGGGTCGGCCAGGCCCCTGCGCTTAGGCACTGTCTGAAGATACGTGTGAGGGGGTGCGACAGCTCCCCTGCACAGTGCTTCAGCAGAAAAGGGCTGATGTCATCCGTGCCTGGGGCTTTCCTGGTGTTGGTGTCTCGGAGGTGCTTGGCCACTGTGCCCTCCGTGATTCCCAGGTTTTCCAGGACAAAGTTACCCAGACGGGGGAGGAGGGGGGGCTGCCTGTCTGGCTCCTCGACAGTCATCTTGGTGCTGAAGTGGGTTGCCAGAAGGTCAGCTTTTTCCTGGTTCTTTACTGCCAGTCCCCCTGCAGGCGTCTTGAGAGGCGGGATCCTGTCCTGCGTGACGGTGCCTTGCCTCTCCTTCACCAAGGACCACCACTGCTTAGGGTCAACTTGGTTGGAGGCCAGCTTCCTTCTGAGGCTGTTTTCCCACCTTTTCCTGGCCCACGCTGCTGTCCTTGTCATGGCCTTGCATGCAGCGCGGTGCAGAACCTTGTTGCGCTGGGAGGGACGGCGCTTGTATTGCCTCCAGGCGCCGTACTTCTCCTCTGCAGCCAGTTTAGATGCCCTGTGAGGGACATGCTGCCTCTGAGCTTGGAGGAGAGTGGCAGAGAAGGCTGACACATTGTGGTCAACGTCACCACTGAGTGTGGCGTCCCAGTCAGTGTCAGCTAGTGCCCGCTTCATGGCTTGCCAGTCTGCCCGCTGCCACAGCCGGATGACGCGTTGCCTTACTTCCTCACGCGAGGGGTTGAGGCCGAGTTCAGTCAGCACTGCATTATGGTCGGAGCTGCTGATTCTCTCCAGAGGGCGGCAGTGCACTGAGTCCCCGGGCAAGTCGGTCAAGACAGGGTCCAACGAGCCCCCACGCACGTGGGTGGGAAAGGTGACGTGGTTTGTGAGCCCGTGGACCACTGTCAGCTCATTGAAGGCCCTGCTCACCATATGCTGGTTCATGTCACCCACGATGGCTGTGCTCTGGGAGTCGTAGGTGGCCAGGATGGTGTCCAGCTGGTCGGTGAGGAAGGTGAGGGGCTCGCTGCCTTGCCACTGAGGGCGATACAGGGCGACGAGAAGTACGGCGCTCATACCTGTAAGGAGGAGGCGGAAGAACATGGTATCCATGTGCTCGGCGACAGGGACAGTGAGTGGCTGTAGCTGCAGGCCCTCCCGGTAACAAACAGCCACACCTCCGCCCTGTCTGTCCTTCCGATCGCGTCGCTCCCAGTGGCAGTAGCCAGGAATCCTGTCACACGTTGTCACACACTCATCGTTCAGAAACGTTTCAACTGCCACCACCACATCAGCTCGGTCCCTGAGGACGGCGTGTGTGAGCTCGCCAACGTTGGTTTTGAAGCCTCGTACATTTGCTGACAGGATTCTAAGGCTGTTCTGCGTCATGGCCGGTTAGTTGTTGTTGGCTGTTCCAGGGATCTGCCCGAGGTGTGGATGTTGTGTTTGAGTGGGGGTAGGTGGTGGGTTGAGTTGGAGTCTCTCCGTCAGCAGGGTTCTGAGGAAGCGCTCCTCTCTCTCTCTCTCTCTCTCTCTCTCTCTCTCTCTCTCTCTCTCTCTCTCTCTCTCTCTCTCTCTCTCTCTCTCTCTCTCTCTCTGTAAGTTCGTATGCTCAGTCTTATTCAGTTTCAGTGTGACAGCCATCATCAGCTCCTTCACCGTCACACTCTCTTGACTTGCACATCGCCGCGGCCTTGTAAACATCACCCCAGCAACCGTCACTCCTAAATATGCCAAAACACACGCTGGGGGATGTCGGATCGTATTGCCTCTTCTCCGCCACGCTGTATATCATTGTTCCTGCTGCTCGTGGAAGTGTGTGCAGTTGGAGGTGTATTTGTATCAGTTGTTGTTGTTGTCCCTGTTGTTATTGTTGTAGGGACAGCGGGAGGTAGTTCCATTCCATTCACTTCATTCCATGTTCCGCTCAGTCACTTTACTGTCAACTAGAGGTCGATCAGACATTCATGCCAACCCTCCATTCATCCTTCTTCCCTCCTCCTTCCCCTTTTTTTTGTTCCCGCTGTTCTCCGTCTTCCCCTCTGCTCGGTAATATGGTTCCTACCCGGCCCCATTCCCTCCCTCCCTCCTCACCTCCCTCCCTCTCACTCTCCACTGGCTGATATTTTTTCTTCCTCTTTCTCCTCCATACCTTCCTCTCTCTCGATGGAAAGATTCCCTTCTATATCACCTTCTTCCCTCACCCCCCCCCCCCATATCTCCTTTCCTCTTGCTCTTGATATATTTTTCCTTCCCTTTGTCTTTTCCTGCTTTCCTTTACTCTGCCTCTGCCTCCTTTCTCTCTTGGGTGTATTTTTCGTTTTTACTCAAATTCTTTCATACATTTCCCCGCGCCAAGAACACCTTATCAGGCGTCGCCTCCTGCGCTTCCGCCGCCGCCCATAAATGGATACTCGGGAAAACCTGAGGAAGAAAAAACTGTACTAACATGGATGTCACACCAGCCCTCTGTCCCGGTGTAATGGGTAACCCACCTCATGGGACATGAGACTCATGCTCATGGGACAGAGATATGGAGATGATCGTATGCTCCCAACTTAACCTTTACTCAACCTTCATGTGTGAAATATTCAGAGATATGGAATAAAACAACAAATAAAGAAGGAATGAAGAACGCGGATGACAACGATCGCAACACAACCCCCGACACGGACACAAAATGAATAACAATGTAGAGGGCGCGCGGCAGGGACGGAAAAAGAGGAACAGAAAAGCTGCAGCGACGGCCAGGTGTGCACACGAAGGGAAACGGAGAGGAAACAAAGAGAATAATGCCACGAAATTAACAACGAAGTGAAGGAATGAACGGTAATACATGAACACATAGGAGTGGGAAAAGACACACAAAAAACGATTGATTGAGCGGCGGTACGCTGAAAAAATAACACAAAGAAAAGGAAAGATACAAAAGTTACAGCAACGGACAGACACATATACGCACAAACAAAAAAAAAAAAAAGATGACAAGAGGAGAGCGATAAAAACTGCAACACACACACACACACACACACACACACACACACACTAAAGGACGGCAGCACCAGAGACACACACACACACAAAAAAAATGCATAACAGAGTGAAGGGCTGAGCGGCAGTACGTGATTAAAAAAAGGCACATAAGAGACAAAAAAAAATATTAACCCCCCCAAAAAAAATAGTAATTGAAAACTAACAAAAAAAGGAAGAAAATCGTTGTGTTGTTATTGTCACAAGTAAACACTATAAAAGGCAAATTAAATACATTATAACATGAGACCTGAAAACGAGCATTTCTAAGATCTGGACAAAAGAAACTACCACAAAGAGAGAAGGTAATGAACCAGTCACGTACGCCAAGCAAAACGAAAATTAAGTCTGTGCGAGAGTTGGAAATCAACAAATCCTAGAAACAAGACAATAACAAAAGATACACGAGAGAAAAAGAATGGGAGGAAGTAACGAGACAATAATGGGAGAGAAAGAGGAGGAAGACATGAAGATACATGCAGTGTGTATGTGTGTGTGTGTGTGTGTGTGTGTGTGTGTGTGTGTGTGTGTGTGTGTGTGTGTGTGTGTGTGTGTGTGTGTGTGTGTCTGTCTGTCTGTCTTTCTGTCTGACTGAGAGAGAGAGAGAGAGAGAGAGAGAGAGAGAGAGAGAGAGAGAGAGAGAGAGAGAGAGAGAGAGAGAGAGAGAGAGAGAGAATGTGAATGTTTAACAGCGGTAAACATTATTTACTAACTATTTGTTATTTACATTCCAGTCTCTCTCTCTCTCTCTCTCTCTCTCTCTCTCGATATACATTCAGTAGGACAAGGGAATCTAACTCAAGCTTTATATTAAAAAAAAATTGTAATCACCTTTTTTCTCCCTTTCTCCAGAATCCTGCGGGTGGCGTGCGGGGGGTGGCGCAGCTAGGCACGGCGAGGTCTTTCGAGTAACCAGCAGCAACTTGTGCCATTAACGATTCCCTGAAGGAGAATCAGTTTTTTTTTTACCCGTTTCTCATAGTCTCTTTTCCAGGTCCACGCAGTCGTTTCTTGTGTGTGTGACTGTTGGCTGGCAGAAGAAACTCGTCGAAAGATAGACATTCTTCTCCCTCTTTTTGCTCCACCTGTTTATCCTTACTCCTCTTCACCCTCATCGTGTCGTCCCGCGTAAAAGATGATTGGTCGTCCACACTCTGAAGGCTATTAAGGCGTCGTCATTGTTGATTGGCCGTCGTGTGGCTTCCTTCCTTGGCCGAGATGCTGATGGGAGTCAACAAAATTACTCATTAGAGTGCCAGGGAGACACTGGAGAGATAGGAGAAGGAAGAGGGGCGTAAAAAAATGACACTGCAATTACCGTGATGCATTCAGGAGGAAACCTTGATGTGGGGAAAAAATAGTCCGAAAGTTGGGAGCGTTTCCCTTCTGGTCGTATGCGTGCACGAGGACAAGAAGAGCCGTGGAGAGAGGCGGAGGAGGAGGCGGCAGCGTCGACGTCAGCGACAGCAAGAGGAAACAAACCCCGCACCCGCCATCCAAACCAGAAATCTGAGAAAAAGGTTGTGAGATTTTTTTGCAAAAAATATACCGTTGCTCACGGTGGCAAGTTGTTTTTAGATGAGTGTTTTTATCTCCTGTCTGTGGGAAAGAGAAATCGATCTTCGTGAAGCAGCGACGTCAACTAAGGCTAAGGAAAGAAACGTGTGGCGAGCAGCGCGTCAAGGCGGAAACGACCGGAATATAAGTTTTGTTGTAGGAAGAGTGAGGGAAAGGACAAAGCGAAACAAGTGTTATTGCTGAAGGAGAAAGTGAAGGGACGACAAAAAATGTTAAAATTCAGCGACTAACTTTACAGATAACAAAAGACGAAAGATTGAACACTGCCTAAGGTGTATCAGGAAGGAAGACATGCGTGGCGCGGGTGTCTGTTGGTGCCTGTGAACCTGTGTGGCGTGAGTGTTGGTGGGCGCGTCGGGTATCATTGATGGGGGGGGGGCGGCGGCCACACACAACACACGAAGGCGAATAATCAATCCGTTACGCGTAAGGAAGCGGCTCTTGGTCTCGCTATTGGCACGTCACTCGTCCCTGGCTCGTGGTGTCGGCAATATATCGCCTCTGCGGACTGCCCGACAGCCCCGCCTTGACGCTATCTGGAAGGGACACAAATTGGACATGAATATAGCTCATCCCCGAGACGATCCTGCCACCACCACCACCATTACCTCACCACCACCACCACTGCTTGCACACCCATCAACCCGCCTGCCACAATCCCCTCAGCACGGCTAATGTGTGCACCGCGGATCCAGGTGGAGGAAATCATTGTATATCAATCACCTCGGTCTCGGCACCCACGCACACACGCACGCACATAAATATCCTGCAGACTCAGGCGGGGAACATCAGCTATTATATATGCCACCTTGCTCATGTCTGTCTCACAAGGCGGTGCATAAATCTGGCTCACGTCCGGAGATAAACGGATGACGAGAACTCGCGACCCCAGCCCCGCCCCGCCTCAGGATCACGCAAAGAAACTGTCCGTGTTTGTGAGTCTGCGAGTGCCCTTGCAATATGTGGGACGTGTAGCAGACGCACTCACTCAAGGTGGATATAAATAGGAAAATAGAGACAGGGAGTGTTATGATGATAGTGACGTGAAGGCGTGTGTTAGCGAATCACCTGTGTAGTGTTTGGGGGCGTGTACCTGTGCATCGCTAACCGTTCACCGCCACCACCACAATCTACAAACTCGCCGTCGCCCACAATGCTGCCCTCGCCAGGATGCCTTACCGCCCTCCTCGCCTGCTGCCTCGGCATCACCCTCACCCCCGCCGCAGTTTATCGTAAAGGTAAGTACATTACCTTTTTACTTACTATGTGTTTCAGTGGCCGTGTTATATCGTTTTTCGGGAATAACATTTTAACAAAGCGTTGGGTAAGGATGATAATATGGCACAGAATGTTTCAGACCTTGTCCTGATTAATGCAATATTGTCCATCAAGATGTGGTTAATTACAGCATTTAAAAGTGGCGGAAAAGATAAACTCGACAAAATGCAGTGGGTCGCCATGCTAGGTCAGCGGGACGTAGCTGTGACGTAGTCACGAGAGAGAGAGAGAGAGAGAGAGAGAGAGAGAGAGAGAGAGAGAACGTCCGTAGTCTACCCTCAAAATCACATTTCATCAACTCGACAAAATGCAGTGGGTCGCCATGCTAGGTAAGCGGGACGTAGCTGTGACGTAGTCACGAGAGAGAGAGAGAGAGAGAGAGAACGTCCGTAGTCTACCCTCAAAATCACATTTCATCTTCTCCTGATGGCGTCATGTTAATGACAGGGTCGTCCGTGTTGGTACTTCGGAGCAACGCGTCGACACAGCGAACCTTGTTTCAAATCTTTGCTTTATGCACTGTGGTGTGATCTGCATATTTTAGTCCTTTATTTTTTGTTTCTTTTGCCTTTATTCTTCCATTATTCATTGTTTGTTCATAATAAAGACTCCTTGTGGCCGGTGTGTTGATTTTTTTTTCTCATCGGCAAAAGAAGCAAAGCTGACAAGTTTCATTTCATCAGTCTCGTCCTCCCTCTCTCTCTCTCTCTCTCTCTCTCTCTCTCTCTCTCTCTCTCTCTCTCTCTCTCTCTCTCTCTCTCTCTCTCTCTCTCTCTCTCTCTCTCTCTCTCTCTCGTGAGAGTGACTACGTCACAGGTACGTTACGCTGGCCTCTCATGGCGACCCACTGCATTCTGCTGAATTAACTATTTCTTCACTCTTATAAATGCGTTTATTATTTGCATCTTGTTAATGTAACATGTTGAATAAATAAGAGCAAGGCATGGACCATGCTGTGCCAAGTCTCTGAAACTCATATCAATATCTACCAATTAGTTACTCTCTACTCAAGTAAGTTTCGTCTATTGTCTTTTGCCTTCAGTAATATGTGCTTTGTTAACATTCATTAGTTTATTTTGTTACTGCATCTTTATTTTTACGTTATTTTAGCGCACTTGCATTACATGCAGCAAATTAGATTTAGTAGTGCCCAAAAGTACGGTGTCTTTGATCACCCAAAGCGCAATTTATGCCAGCAAGTAAGAGCAATATTATGGGTGGAATCGTCTATAAGGCAGGTCCCTCAAAGTACAGGTCGTGGGCCAGTACTCGGTTGGGTATTGCAGGGTCGTTGTCTCCAACAGACAGATAAGTGAATACTGGATGACATGCCTCACACTATGCATTGCCATCACGAGGCTTGCATCGAGTCGTGAGGGATTGCATAAACCCAACTTGATCCCATCAAAGAAAGTTTGAAGACCTTTGGTCCAAAGCAAGCTCCGTCGCGTCGATGAGAAAGGCTGTTGCATGCGTTTTTCTTTGAACATACACACCTCTGAATAATAAATGGGGCACACCGCCGGGGAGTGATGGTCACCTCAGGCACCCCCATAGATCAGAGCAGGAAATGTACAAAACTATACCCGGTAAAAACAGCGAGTGCGTCGCTTTGTGTTTGTGCTCTCATAATACAGGGAATGGATATCATAACTTACTGCTGCTGCTGCTGCTGCTACTACTTCTACTACTACTTCTACTACTTCTACTACTACTACTACTACTACTACTGTTACTACTACTGCTACTACTACTACTACCACTACTACTTCTTCTTCTACTACTACTACTACTAATAATAATAATAATGATAATAATACAACTGCTACAACAACAACAATAACAACAACAACAACAACAACAATAATACCAACAACAACAGCTGCTGCTACTACTACTACTACTACTACTACTACTACTACTACTACTACTAATAATAATAATAATAATAATAATAATAATAATAATAATAATAATAATAATAATAATAATAATATTTCATCATATTTCTACTTCAACTACAATACAACTACAACAACAACTACTACTACAATAACTACTACTACTACTACTACTACTACTACTACTACTACTACTCGGCCTAGGTGATCATTCTTGCTCACGGTCATGTCACAAACATTGCTATATGCATGATGCCCCTGAGATTCGAGAGCCTTGTAGTCTATTGTGTTCATGTCACGAGACGAGGAAAGGTGCACTTCACGATAAACGGCTCCCTCGCACGACGTAACGACCAACTGAAATATATGACACTTGCTTTTGCTTGACGTTTACGGACTTGGTGTTGTTGTTATTGTTAGTGGTGGTGGTGGTGACTGACATGACGAGATGGGAGGCATTACTGTGAAATATAAATGTGATGTGGTTTGATCTTATGTGTGGCGCGCAGTGTGGTGTGTGCCGCCTCGTGATGGGATGTGGTGAAGTGATGAAAGGTGATCTGTAGTAGTGTTGTGTGATGCGTTGTGACTGCGGTGGCGATGTTGTGTGTTTTGCTGCACCACGTTATCACCTCCGCCAGATGTTAGTTTTGTGGCGCCGCTTCTGCTGCTCATGCCGCTGAATTATTATATCGTACCTATCACCTAATCAGCGTTCTCTTCATTTCTCCTTCTCTGACAGTAACTTCCGTGTTACCCTTCCTTCTGCGACTCCAGCTGTCCCATTATCATGTTTCTGTTCACCGTCACTGCGTGTCCAGCACTTCTCTCCCTCGTATATGTTAGTCAGTGTTCCTAGCCATGAATCGGCAGACCTCAGTTCAAAAGTAGGGAGGTCAACGCACAGGCCACCATGTTGTGCATCTCCCCTTTGGCGAATTAGCGGGATATATTAGCAACGAGGGAGACATTTCAGAGCTTGATTGTGGTGCGTATAGCTATGATAACACACGTCTGGGGAGGAAAGTATAACTCACTGGTCACCGCGCGTTAATTCACTCTGTTGTGTCCATTAAATAAGGTGAGGAGGTAGTGGGGGAATGATTTGAAAGCTAAACTGGGGTTTGTAGCAATGAATCCACAGACCGCGGTTCGAGTCCTAGCTTGTATGGAAGCTAGTGCACGTCACCCCGTTGTCCACCCCCTTCCGTGGCGGCTTGGGAGGTGAGCGAGCGAGGGAAACTTTGGAGAGCTAAATCATTGTGGTTTATATGTCATCTTAGTTTGTCCTCAGTGTCCGCGGTGAGGAATTCGTTCTCATCACAGACTCGGAGACCTAAATGACAGAATGAAGTTTTGACGCACCACATAGTCTACGGCGCACTTCGCAGAAAACAATATCCCTTCCTTTCCTCCCTTCCTTCCTTGCTTCTTTTCTACCTTTCTTCCTTCCTTTACTCTTTGTGTGTTGACATTCCTGCCCAATCCCGTTCCTTCATCATCGTTACTAAATACCAGAATGACAAAAAAAAGTAAGCACTGAAGCAACACCGAACTTTCCGTGGACTTTAAAGACTACGCTTGTCCTCTCGTCCCTTCCTGCCCTTCTCTGTTTCAGTATTTTGTTCATGTTCTCATCCCTCTCTGTCCACCTCTCAGACCACCCTCTCACAATAATCATGTTTCCCATCTCCATTCCCCCCCTCCCTCCCCTTCCTCCTCTGCCGTTCTCTTTCTTCCTTCTCCTGAAACGACAGAATTTTCTCTTTTCTCCACTCCCACACGACCACCGCGTGTAACGCACTACACTACACGGCTCTCCATTCCTTTGTAGATTAATTTCTCTGTGTTGATATTTCTCATTTTCTATGAACTTAGGAGAGCATGGGCCGTCACTCAACCTGTTACCCACTCGGGGTGACACAACAGAATCACAGGAGAGGATCCCACCGCTGCCACCAGTGAAATGCCAGAAATTTGTCTTTTATCCACTCCCACACGACCACAGCGTGTAACGAAACACACGATCCAGACAAGGAAAGGTTTGCCGGGGCCGGGGATCTAACCTGCGACCAGCGAGACGGGAGAGCCACTTCTTATCCAGTCGGCCAAAGAGGTACCCCCCTGGCAGAGGGAGCTATGGGAGGCTCGCCCATCAGGCTTAGTCGCCGCACTACACTCCTCCTTGTCATCTCATTCCCATATGATCCTGCAGTCTCTGGAATGGAGGCATACATTCCACGTTCTTTCTCTACTCCTCATGTTAAAAAGCCTTGGTTTAATCATGCTTGTTCTCGGGCTATTAAAGATAGAGAGGCAGCTCACAAAAGGTTCCAGAGCCTTCCAACTCCCGCTAACTTTGACCTTTACATATCAGCCCGGAATCATGCCAAATATATTCTCCGATTTACCAAAACTTCTTTTATCAATAGAAAATGTCAACACCTTGCTTCTTCTAATTCTTCCCGTGACTTCTGGCATCTAGCCAAAAATATCTCCTCCAATTTCACTTCTTCCTCTTTCCCTCCTCTCCTTAACCCAGACGGCAGCACTGCCGTCTCATCTGTCTTTAAGGCTGAACTCTTCGCTCAAACTTTCTGTAAGAACTCCACCTTGGACGATTCCGGGCATATTCCTCCTACTCATCCCCCCTCTGACTCCTTTATGCCTGTTATTAAAATTCTTCCAAATGATGTTTTCTATGCCCTCTCTGACCTCAACTCTCAGAAGGGTTATGGACCTGATGGAGTGCCTCCTATTGTCCTTAAAAACTGTGCTTCCGTGCTGACACCCTGCCTGGTCAAACTCTTTCGTATCTTTAAGTAAGTAAGTAAGTAAGTAAGTAAGTAAGTAAGTAAATATTTATTGCCTTTAAAATATAAGAATATTGTTATATAAACATAACATAAAACATGGCAATGGCACAGCCTGTCAAGCCGAAGCTTCCCGACAGACATGGAATTATATTATTTTATTTAATGTTTACATTGGCACAAAATTGGTACCTAATATATTATTAACTAACGTATAGAACAATAAGAATAATTATAATAATATGTTGCTGAGAATAACAATAACAATATCAATTATAATAATAATAATAATAATAATAATAATAATAATAATAATAATAATAATAATAATAATAATGAACATTACACTTGTGAAACTAAGTTTATACCACACACTACAATTGATTACTACTTTGACAATTATATAAATAAGTTTTCACAGATTTTTTAAAAATGGATAAATTTATATGATTGAGAAGAGTCTTAATATGTAGAGGCAATGAATTCCACATTTGGGGACCTGAGTATAATATACTGTGCTTAAAGAGAAGTTCTGAACTGTGGACATATGAGATTGATATCATTACCTCGAATGTTGTATGATGTGTGTACCAGTCTGAAAGGTTGACCTCCACAATACTGTGTAAGGCACTTGTAAATGCTTAACAATAAAAAATATTCATGAATATTTGGAAAACTAAGAAAATTTTGTGTATTAATTATATTTCGTGTTGACTCAAACCTACTCATATAAAATATACACCTAAAAATTTTATTTTGAGCTACTGATATTTTCTTAATGAAGGACTACCAAGTACAGGCCCAGACTGATACACAATAGGTGAGATGGGGATAACAAAGTGTGTAATAAATACTAGTGAGGGATTCAGGTGTGAGATTATTGCGGACTCTGTATAACATACCGCACATCCTTGCTAATTTATTTGTGACAAATGAAATATGTTGATTCCAATTCATATTCTCATCTATGTAAACACCCAAAAATTTGTGAAATTTACTCTGTCTAATGTGTTTCCCTCTATGTTTATAGGAGGAATGTTATATTGTAATGAACGATTTTGAAAAAATATGTAATTAGTTTTTGCAATATTCAGACTCAATTCATTAATTTTAGTCCAATAATTAATTTTTTCTAGTTCTGTAACTAAATTTATATGAAGATCGTTAATATTTACATTATTTAATAAAAGATTTGTATCGTCAGCATAAATCGTATATTTGAATTTAGAACTTACATTAACAATGTCGTTTATATAGATGAGAAAGAGTATCGGTCCTAATATTGACCCCTGCGGTACACCCTTGTTGATTGCCCTAAAAGAAGAATACGTGGCGTTGCAATATACAGCTTGTGACCTATTGGTTAAATAACTTTCAAATAGTTTTAAGGGAATACCTCTAACGCCATAGTGACTTAGCTTACTCAATAAAATTTTGTGATTCAATGTATCGAATGCCTTAGATAAATCTAGAAATATTCCAATTAAATAATGTTTCTTTTCTAAATACTGATATACATTAGATATGAACTGTAAAATAGCTGTTTCTGTGGAACGACCTGCCCTAAACCCATGCTGGTAGTCTGTGAGTAGATTATTGTTTTCAAAAAAATTTACAAGACGGAAGTAATAACTTTTCAAAAACCTTGCTAAATGCTGGAAGTATTGAAATAGGTCTATAGTTTTAATATCGGATCTACTGCCTGATTTAAGTAGTGGTACAACTTTGGCTTTTTAAGTGCATCCGGAAATATTCCAGTTTTAACATCAGATTCACTATGTGTGTTAATGGAATGGATATATTATTAGCTGTGCGTTTCAAAACAATTGGGAAATATCATCAAATCCGGAGGAAGAAGTTTTAAATGCCGTAATATATTTTTCAATTTCTAAGTTTGTGGCAGGAAATAAATACATAGAAAAATTGGGAGAGTTGTGTAAATAATTTAAAATTCATTACCTACAGTTTCTGCTGCTTGCTGACTTGCTTTCAAAAATGTTCATTAAATTTATCTGGAATGTTATAACAAATTGATCGTAGCTCAATTTTACTGTTTTTACCATCTGTAGATCTACCTAATAAGTTATTTATTGACTTCCAGTGAGACTTAGGGTTGCCTTGGCTAGCTAATAGTTGGTCTTGGTGATACTTCTTCTTTGCTTCTTTTAAAAGTGATGTTAGTCTATTTCTGAAAGTCCTATATTGCTCTCGAAAAGTTAAAGGCCATTTATATGCTAGTTTTTCAAGTCTATGTTTTTCTCTAATGCTCTTCTTTAATGCTGGAGTAATGTGTGGACTGCGATTATTGTTGTTACTAACTTTAATTGTTTTCTTAGGGAAGCAATTATCATAATTTGTTTTGAAATTGTTGTAAAATAGATTATAGGAGTTGTTAGGACATGTACAGTTTATGACATCAGACCAATCTGTGTGAGAAAGTGCAGCACTAAATGTGTCTAAAGCTTCCTGGGTGAACGTTCTTTTCGTTATGAATGTGGGAGGAGATGGAATATTATTACATTTAAATAAAGATATCACTGGAAAATGATCAGTAATATCAGTTTTGATTACATAATTTCCTACGTTGTTCTCAACACATGTGGACCAAATGTGATCTATAAGGGTGGCGGATGTGGCCGTAACTCGTGTTGGCAGGGTTGTCAGTGGAAACAGGGAATAACTATACATTAAATTCATAAGGTCCTGAATGTTACCGTCATTATTATGTAATAAATTCATATTTAAATCTCCAAAAATAAATATTTCACTAGGATTTTTGTCTTTTGCAGTAGTTAAATTTTCATTGAGAACATTAAGAAAATTATTCACATTACCTTGAGGAGGTCTATATATACATATAAATAAAAATATTTTACCATTAAATTTTACTTCCACTGCCACACTCTCAATAAATGTTTCCATTCGACTGAATTCAATTACTTTATGACCTGTGTACCTGTTCGAGACGTAAACAGCCACACCCCACCATACCTGTTCCTGTTATTTGTGAACATTTCATATGCTGTCAGAGAATACAATGTAAATGCCTGCGTCGAGCCTGGTTTCAGTGAAACCAAGCACGTCATAAATTACATTGTCAGACAGTACAGTGTCTTTGAAATATTGGAAATTGGTGGATATGGATCTTACATTCAGTGTTAATAAATTAAAATCACTATTGTTACAAAGAAGATAGATTATCAAGAAAAATATATTCAGATTTAGGAAAGTTAGTGTTTCTAGATCTTATATAAAACTGATTGACATCGATATCATTGTTATAATTGTTATCTTGCACATTTAAGGGATCAAAGCTTTCATAAATTTCTTGCCTGAATATTTCATCGAAATTAAAACATCCATCAAATCTTCATCAGAAACATTAGTAGTAGTAAAGTAGTAGTAGTAGTAGTAGTAGTAGTAGTAGTAGTAGTAGTAGTAGTAGTAGTAGAAGTAGTAGTAGTAGTAGTAGTAGTAGTAGTAGTAGTAAGCGGCAATAGTAGCAATAAGTAATATCAACATCTACCTTTCCTTCCTGCTGGAAGTATGTCTTTGTACAGCCTGTGCCTAAGAAGGGTGACCGTTCCAATCCCTCAAACTACCGCCCTATAGCTTTACTTTCTTGTCTATTTAAAGCTTTTGAATCAATCCTTAACCGGAAGATTCAAAAGCACCTTTCCACTTCTAACCTTCTATCTGATCGCCATTATGGATTCCGCAAGGGGCGTTCTATTGGCGATCTTCTTGCTCTTTTAACTGACTCTTGGTCATCCTCTCTTAGCCGTTTCGGTGAAACTTTCTCTGTTGCGCTACACATATCAAAAGACTTCGATAGAGTCTGGCACCAGTCTTTGCTTTCTAAACTGCCCTCTATCGGATTCTATCCCTCTCTCTGTTCCTTTATCTCCAGTTTCCTTTCCGGCCATTCTATCTCTGCGGTGATAGACGGTCACTGTTCTTCCCCTAAACCTATCAACAGTAGCGCTCCACAGGGCTCTGTCCTATCTCCCACTCTCTTCCTGTTACTCATCAATGATCTTCTTTCCATAACAAACTGTCCTGTCCACTCATACGCCGACGACTCCACTCTGCATTATTCAACTTCTTTCAATAGAAGGCCATCCCAATAGGAAGTACGCGACTCCAGACTGGAGGCTGCAGAACGCTTAATCTCAGACCTTCCTATCAAACCCTATTGGGGCAGAAGGAATCTTGTGTCCTTCAGTGCCTCAAAAACTCAATTTCTACACCTATCAACTCGACACAATCTTTCAAACACCTATCCCCTATTCTTCGACAACACTCAGCTGTCACCATCTTCAACACCAAAGATCCTTGGTCTATCCTTAACTCAAAATCTCAACTGGAAACTTCACATCTCCTCTCTCGCTAAATCAGCTTCCTCGAGGTTGGGTGTTTTGTATTGTCTCCGCCAGTTCTCCCCCGCGCAGCTGCTATCCATTTACAGGGGCCTTGTCCGCCCTCGTATGGAGTATGCATCTCACGTGTGGGGGGGCTCCACTCACACAGCTCTTCTGGATAGAGTGGAGTCTAAGGCTCTTCGTCTCATCAGCTCTCCTCCTCCTACTGATAGTCTTCTACCTCTTAAATTCCGCCGTGATGTTGCCTCTCTATCTGCTATCGATGTTTCCATGCTGACTGCTCTTCTGAACTTGCTAACTGCATGCCTCCCCCCCTCTCGCGGCCCCGCTGCACACGACTTTCTACTCATGCTCATCCCTATACTGTCCAAACCCCTTATGCAAGAGTTAACCAGCATCTTCACTCTTTCATCCCTCACGCTGGTAAACTCTGGAACAATCTTCCTTCATCTGTATTTCCTCCTACCTACGACTTGAACTCTTTCAAGAGGAGGGTATCAGGATACCTCTCCTCACGAAATTGACCTTTCTTTCGGCAACCTCTTACGATTCTTTTTTTTGGGAGCAGCGAGTAGCGGGCTTTTTTTTTTTATTATTGTTTCCTTTTTTGTGTGCCCTTGAGCTGTCTCCTTTGTTGTAAAAAAAAAAAATTTATGGCGCCAAGAATTGAACGCCACAATATACATTCTATTCCACCTCCTCCTCCTCTTCCTCCTCCTCCTCCTCCTCCTCCTCCTCTCCTCTCCCACTTAACCCTGTGGGATAAAGGGTTGCGTGAAAGACCCCGGATCTGTAATCTGTAATCTTAACCAAACCGCGCGGACGTAACTCCTAAACAGTACATGGGGCTATTTTTGTTATGGCTTCCCTTGCCAAGATTGGCCTCATTGAATAAGGAAGAGCAATAGTAGAAGAGGGGTAGAAAGAGCAAGAGGAAGAGGAGGAAGAGAAGAAGGAGAAGAAATAGACTGTGGGGAGTCATACGGCAATGATCTATGACAAAAAGATGGCCTGGTCACGGCCTCCTTAGGTAAAACTTTGTTACATTGGTGCCAATCGGTGGTTTTCTCGCTAGATCTGCAGGCTTCTTTCTTCTCACGGGGAATGAAGTAGTTACATAATTTTAATCTTTGAAATGGGATGAAAAACTGCCAAAGTGGAGGTGTTCCCCCTTGCAAATTTTATCAGAGCCTCTGGTCTCCCAAGTTATGCGACCTTAAAATCTCATGCAAGAATTTAAATAACGACTGTTGAACCGTTTTCTGTTGCGAGACAGGTTAACCTGCTCTGCCTTTGCAGTCTGTAAGAAAAACTAAAAAAAAAAAAGAAAAATTGAGGATTCAGGGTATAAACTTTCACATCTGGTGAAGAGGTTAGTAAAAATATTTCCATTATTTTTGCTTTTATCTCTAGTGGAGTCAGCTACTCTAATATACGTATTGTCGCCAACAGCTTCGGTCTATTGCGTCCTTCTCCACCAGGCCCAGCTGATTTCTCCGCAGGATCAGCCTCCACCCTGGTCACATGCCTCCAGCATTTGATAAAGTTCCTCACGGTAGGCTTATTTCAAAACTGCGTTCCCACGGTATTAACGACCATCTATGTGCGTGGATTCATGACTGGCTCTCCAACAGAGAACAACGTGTAGTTCTTAATGGTGAAGCATCGGATTGGCAACCCGTCACCAGTGGCGTGCCCCAAGGTTCGGTCCTGGAACACTATTCATAATTTACGTGAACGACTTAGAAACTGATATCCTATCAAAAGTAGCCAAATTCGCCGACGACACCAAATTAGGAGGTACGGTAATGAACAGTCAAAGTTGCGGGAATATTCAATCAGACTTAATAAGACTTGCCGACTGGAGCGAAAAATGGCAAATGAGTTTTAACGTAGATAAATGTAAAGTAATGCACATAGGTGAAAAAAATCCTAACTTTAAATATCAGATTCAAGGACATGAGCCCAGCGAAGTAAAACAAGAAAAATATCTTGGTGTCATTATCAGTAACACTCTTAAAATGAGTGATCAATGTTCTGCAGCGAGTAAAAAAGCCAATATGATGTTAGGATTAATCTCAAGAAACTTTGATTTTAAATCACCCGAACTTATGAAGAGATTATATTTAGCATTTGTAAGACCACACCTAGAATACGCCGTTCAGTTCTGGTCACCGAACTTTATCAAAGATCACGTTTTGCTAGAAAAGATACAGCGACGAGCAACCAAACAAATTCCAGCGCTCCGAAACTTGCCATATGACGAGCGTTTAAAACGTTTAGATATGTTTTCCCTAAAAAGCGAAGGATAAGAGGGGACTTAATTGAAGTGTTCAAAATCCTAAATTGATTCAACAACATTAACCCAGATAGTCTATTTCAGAGAGACACCAACACAAGAGCACGCAGCAACGGTATGAAGTTAAAGGGAAACCGATGTAACACATTGGTGCGCAGAAGTTTTTTTCAATAATAGAGTCGTCGATCACTGGAATAGACTCCCACCGTCAGTAGTTAGCGCACAGAGTATCAATAGCTTCAAGTCTTCATTGGATAAGTACTTCAGGGATATAAGATTATACTGACCCTTCTTCGCATGTTTTCAGACAGATTGCAGCAAGACCTCAATCTAAATCCATATTATTCTCCCCCACAACCTAGATTGCAAGTAGCGTAAGTCAACAATAGAGTAAAGCAACAGTTAATGTCCGCATGACAGATGGAGTGAGGTGTTGGTGCAGTAAGGTGACAGGTTACTGGTGCGTGCCTAGTACCGCCGGTAAAACGAGGATCAAACCTTCACCTGTGCCTTGGAACTACACCTCACCCATCGTGAGTATTAGGGGGGATTCTGGGGCTGCCCTGTTTAGGCCACTCAGCCTCTTCAAGTCTCCCTGTGTTTCTATGTTCTTATGTTCTTATGTAATGTAGTCATTTTCTCCCCACACCTTAGGTTACCAGTAGTGTAAGTTAAGGGTAGTAATTTCCTCTTATTTCTCTCTTTACTGTAAAATTTCCATGTCCATTTTTTCCTTAAAGGTATATGGTGTTCTCTTCTAACTATTTCCTGCCGGCACGTTGCCGGAGGGAGAGGTGGGTGGGGAGGAGCCTTCATCTATTCTGTCCTGTTCTACCACACGTAGATTACTAGTAGTGTCGGTAGTAAACAGACGCCATCACCATAGACCGATAGGTCTTCTGGAGTCTGTTCTTCCTATGTATTCCTATGTATCAGTCATCTTAGCCTCCTCATCTCTGTCCTCCCCTGCTGTTTCTCCTCATTCTTCATCTGCGTCCAGGCTTCTGCACCATTACTGCACACCACTGCACCACTACCGTTGTGTAAATTTTTGTTCGGGTATTTATTTTCAATATTTCTAGTCAGTATAAAAGTTTAAATAAATACCAGTATAATTCATTATGCATTTACTACAGACGGTGTTCATATTTCTTTGCCACTTTTTTGCTCAGTAACGCTTCATGATATACTTTTATCTTGGTGGTGGTTATGGCTGTTTATGATGCTGGTGGTGACGGGGGTGTTAAGTTTAAAAAGGGCATCGTTTTTTTTTTGTTTTTTTTCGGGGGGGAACTGATGTTCTTGTTTTACATTTTAGTTGATGTTTGGGATCCTGGTAATAGTGATGAGAACAGTACGCGGATGATGATGGTGGTGTTGTTTGGTGGTTGTTGTTGTTGTTGTTGTTGTTGTTGATGTTTGTGATATTAGGGTTGTTGTTGTTGTTATTGCTGTTGGTGGTGGATGCATACTATATAGTCAAAATTACCGGGGCAGGTGTGGGGCCACATGGTCACCTCTTCTGCCACGCTGTAAAAGAGAGAGAGAGAGAGAGAGAGAGAGAGAGAGAGAGAGAGAGAGAGAATGGAAGGAGTGTGTAGGGTAGTTATGGAGGAGGGAATGGGGGCTAAGAGCTAAGAGGGAATGGACGGAGAGGAGGAGGAGGAGGAGGAGGAGGAGGCATCGTAAGGAGGTGTGGAGAGCTGAAAATAGCTTGGAGACGAGGGACGGAAGAAAGATGGGAGTAAGGGGAAGAGGAAAAATAAAGAAGGAAAGGGAATAGAGAGGCTGAGTGGAATGGAAAGGGGTAGGTAGAGGATGTATTTTAGAGGCTGTGTGTCTATTTATTTATTTATTTATCTATTTATGTGTGTATGTGTGTGTGTGTGTGTGTGTGTGTGTGTGTTTGAAATATTTACATACAACCCTACGACAAATCAAACACTGATAAAAATTGGCTAAAACTCAAACACACACACACACACACACACACACACACACACACACACACAGTTTACGTCTTATCCATCAAAGCTGTTTCTCCGGAACTGTCGAAAAAACGACACGCGAACAAGGTCAACCAAAGTCTAGTTCAGCGCCGCAAGTCATCGCTCGCCTCCCGAACTTCATCTCATTGGAATTTAAAGGCCAATTACAGCAATTACAGAACGAACAACCGCGTTTCCAGCTGACTTTTTCTGGAACAAGGGCGAGTCTCCTTATTGTTATGCCACTAGTAAAATGTTCGATGGATGTTCCTCCTCTCGTGTGTGTGTGTGTGTGGGGGGGGGGGGGGAGAGAGAGAGATAATGTAATATTTCGCCTACCCTCTTTTGAGACAAAAAGAGAGAGAGAGAGAGAGAGAGAGAGAGAGAGAGAGAGAGAACTGAAGGGAAGGGGAGGGGGGGAGGGGAGAGAGAAACGGTTGAAGTGAGGCGGAAATATCAAGCGGATGGAAGGAAGGAGTAAATGTAAGGGTAAAAGAACAGGAGGATAAATGGTGACGGGATCCGGATAGGAAGTGAGTGAGGGAAGGAGACAGGACAGTGAGTAAGGGAATTAGGGAAGAAGGTGTTCAGGAAGAAATTAAGGAAGAAAGGAAGGAAGAAGAGGTACTTCATGAGAGAGAGAGAGAGAGAGAGAGAGAGAGAGAGAGAGAGAGAGAGAGAGAGAGAGAGAGAGAGAGAGAGAGAGAGAGATTTACATGGAAAATCAGACCACACAGACCCCATGGTCCAGACTAGGTGGTCTGTCCTTAAACCTAAGTGATTCTATAGAAGGCTCCAAAACGTTGCATTTCTACTCTAATTAATATTAAGTTGAAGGAAGTGACGGTCGAGCTTGTTTTTAAAGGAGTCAATCGTGTTACACTGGACCACTGAAGGTGGGAGCTTATTCCATTATCGCACTACAACGTTGGTGAAGAAAAAATTGGTGCAGTCGGAATTTACTTGTTTACATTTGAGTTTTATGCCATTGTTCCTCGTTCACAAAGTGTCATCGATCATAAACAATTTTGTTCTGTCTACATTCGTGAAACCATTAAGTATTTTAAAACATTCGATCAGTTTTTCTCGGAGGCGACGTTTCTCAAGAGAGAACATGTTAAGGGTGGAAAGCCTTTCTTCGCAAGATTTGTTGCGTAAGGAAGGGATCATTTTTGTTGCCCGACGCTGAACACCTTATAATTAAGCAATGTCCTTTGCATGGTGGGGAGACCAAAAATGTACCGCATATTCCAAGTGGAGTCTGACTAAACTATTGCAGAGCGGAAGTATTACATCTTTATTCTTGAATAAAAAGTTTATTTTAATGTAGCCCAACTTTCTGTTCGCTTTATTTGCTGCATCGATGCATTGCTGTGAGAATTTGAGGTTTGACGCGATTTTGACCCCCAGGTCCTTAACGCATTGAACGCTTGTGAGTTTAACGCCGCCCATTTCGTAATCGAATATCTTATTTCTTGTTCCAACTTGAAGGGCCTGGCACTTGTCTACGTTAAAGGGCATCTCCCATCTATCCGACCAAGCTGAAATTTTGTGCAAATCCTCTTGGAGGCTTTGCCTGTTTTCGTCAGTAAAAACCGAGTTACCAATCTTTGTGTCGTCTGCAAATTTACTAATGTGATTATTGAGTCCAACATCCACATCACTGATGTAAATAATGAAGAGCACTGGGCCAAGAACCGAGCCCTGAGAGACGCCACTAGTGACCGGTGCCCATTTTGAGTTAAATCCGTCAAACACCACTCTTTGTTGTCTGTTGCTCAGCCAGTTCGTGATCCATTAGTTTACTTGACCGTCAATACCTATTTGCTTTAATTTATAAAGTAATTTATGATGTGAGACTTTATCAAACATTTTCTGGAAATCAAGATAGACTACGTCCAGTGATTTGGTTACGTTATACACAGAGAAGAGGTCGTTATAAAAGATCAATAGGTTTGATAGGCAGGATCTTTTGTTACGGAAGCCATATTGTGAATTTCCAATTAATGAGTGGCTTTCAAGGTAACTCACAATTTTGTCTCTAATTATGCTCTCACGTAGCTTACCTGCAACTGAAGTTAGACTAATGGGTCTGTAATTACCTGGTATTTTTTTTGTCTCCTCTCTTAAAAATCGGTGTCACGTTAGCCTTTTTCCAATCCGAAGGGACCATGCCTTGTCGCAAGGACATATTGAATACGGTTGTGAGGGAGGAGAGTATTTCGCTTTTTATTTCTTTAAGCAGTATAGGATATACTTTATCGGATCTGGGACTTTTATTTGTTTTAGGTGATTGGAGAGCTTTAAGGACTTCATCGGTTGTTATTTCAAAATTAGGCAATGCATGCTCGAGCTTTACATTAGTACTGGTGCTGGTGGTAGTGGGAGGAAGACTGTTAGCATTAAACACCGAGGAAAAGTAACTGTTTAAGAGGTTTTCAATGTGTTGGCTGTCAGTCACTAGTGCACCGTCGCTGTTTGTAAAAAGGTCCAATTCCACTTCTGATCGCCTTTCTGTTGTTTATGTTTTTTTTTTTGTTTTTTTACAGCAAAGGAGACAGCTCAAGGGCACAAAAAAGTAAACATTAATAAAAAAAAAGCCCCCTACTCGCTGCTCCTAAAAAGAATCCAAAGATGTAAGTGAAGAAGGATTTCGGATTATTTTTACAGTTGACTGCAATATTTTCTTCATAACTACGCTTTGCCTGACATACTAATCTGTTTATTCGTCGCCTGGCATCATGATAAAGTATAATGTTTTCGGGCGTGCTTTGTTCTTTCTTTAACCTGTAAGACAATTTTCTATCCTTGACTGAGTGTTTAATTTCGCTATTAAACCAAGGTGGGCTTTTATTAGTGTTATTTCGCTTCTCGTACAAGGGGACGAATGTATTCTGCTGTGCGAGTAAATGATTTTTAAAGCTTAGCTAGGCTTCCTCTACATTGCCGTCATCTGATAGCTGTATTTCTGTTAGTTTTTGTCGGATTTCTACGAAGTAAGCTCTTTTGAAATCGGGCATCTTTACTTTGTTTTCAGTCACTGATGTTTGAGCTCTAATGTCGACGCGCACTATTTTATGATCCCAAGAACCGAGGAGTTCTCCTACCATGACATTACTGACTAGGTTATCTTGGGTCGTTATAACAAGGTCGAGTATGTTATTTTGTCGAGTTGATTCAGAAACCATTTGGCTTAGATAATTTTCTTTTAAAAATTTAATCATTTTATGTGACTCGCCTTCTGTACCTGACAGTGTCGCCCAGTCGTTATGGGGGAGGTTAAAGTTTCCTAATATCAGTGAGTCGTTGTTATTAAGTGACTGCCTTAAAACGCTGTACATTTCATGATCATCATCGAGTGATTGCCCCGGAGGCCTGTAGGTGACAGATATATTTAAATTGACTTTTGCAATGTTTACTCGCACGCACAAATGTTCAACGTTACTGTCTCCTGGTGTTTTGTCAGTGAGTTGCAAATAGCTTTTGACAAAAAAGGCGACGCCACCGCCTCTACGGTTTACACGATCTTTGTTGAAGAGTCTGTAGCCATCTATGTTGTATTCGGAACTTAAATCAATATTTGTGGTGTCGATAAATGTTTCGGTTATAGCAATTATGTCAATATTTTCTGTTAGAGCAAGACATCTCAGCTCATCAACATGTTTCTTAGGCTACGCGCATTGAAACTAAGTATTTTTAAGTTATCTAGAGGCTTGGTAATAGAGGTGGTGATACTTGCAAGATCACGGTTACGAGTTTGTTGCGATGCATGGCGCTTATTTACACGGGCGGGGTAGTCCGTAGAAATTGTCCCAGGCGTTGAAGAACCCAACGTCAAGCTCTCTGCAAAGAGTATGTAAGCGGTTATTGAGGCTGAAGGCTTTGCTGAAGAAGTCACTTTCCGCCCACGTCCGTGGTAGAACTCCTGAAATCAAAATGTTAGGGGATTTAGACTTATACTGCTCGATGAGCCTACGGTACTTGTCCAGCAGCTCCTCAGATCGGGTCGTGGTGACGTCGTTCGTACCTGTGTGAATAACAAACAGTGAATCATTAGTAGCCTGGGGGGAGATCTCCTCAAGAGCAGCAGTTACATCGTCGATCCCAGCACCAGGCTGGCAATAGTTCCGTCTTCGACGAGGAACTCTGCCGCAAAACTCAACGACCTGCTGGCGAATCATGGAGTAACCCACCACAAAGGTGCTCTCATACGAGAGAGAGAGAGAGAGAGAGAGAGAGAGAGAGAGAGAGAGAGAGAGAGAGAGAGAGAGAGAGAGAGAGAGAGACGGAGGAGGAGGAGGAGGAGGAGAAGGAGGCTCAGGAAGTAATGTGCTAGCGTGGTGTTCAAGGGAGGAAGAAGAGGATGTAATAAGTTGGTGTGAAGCGCCTTTTTATGGTGATGCTGCCGTCTGCCTGGGAGGGGGAAGAGGGAGAGGCTCGCCTTCCGCGGCCCCGCGCCTCCTGACTCTAAAAATGTGTGTGGTTCCTTGATCGTTGTGTGAGAGTTGCGTCCTTTGTGTGTGTGTTTGTTTGTCTGCTGGAGGTCTTGTTTTTGTTGATGTTGTTGTTGTTATTATAACCTTAGATGGGCGGAAGTGGCGAAATGGTCTTGGGTTCGTCTTTTTTTTCTGCAGTGAAGGAAAACCGCGTGAGAGATTAAATAAAAAGCCCGTCGTTATATAATAGTTCGTTGGTTTTGTTTGTGTTGTGTTTGTCGAGTTGATTTTTTGTGTGTCATTCTCATACATTCTCATACATTCTGTACAAATGAATGATAATGTTATTCAGCAATCATATCTACGTGTTTCTTTCATGTAAGTTTTCTTCTTAATTTTTTCATCATAGATTTGTGCATATAAAAAATGCGGAATTAGTTTTTTTAGCACCTAACATGCATACATTTTTTGGAGTATAATCTTTCCCTTTCCTTTTCTTCCTCCTTCCGGTTTTCTTCCCCCTTCCCCCCTTCAGACACGCCTATTTTTCGTGTTTCCCAGACGGCAGAAACTTAATATTCCACTTTTGAGTCGAGTGCGACTTATTGTAACTTCAGTCCGTGTGATCTTGGCAACACGTCACCCGCCAGACTACGGAGGGACCAGAGAAAGGAAACCCCGCGGACGTATCTTTCCTCCTGCTCCTCCTCCTCCAATTCCATCTCCTTCCAAGTCTTTGTCTTCTTCCCTGGTCTTTTTTTTTTGTAGTTTCTTCTGTTTTGAAATTTTCCTCTTCTCGACCGTGTTGGCTGTGGCTGTGTTTTGCCCTGCCTCAGGTTGTCGCGGACTTGATACAAGTCAGATGCGTCTTTGCGTTACTCCTTTAGCGTCTGTTTCTTTCTTGTCGCAGTGGCTTTGTTTCGGTACGCTTTTTAATTTTTATCGTAACACCCAAATATTCTGGTCAAACATCTCTTAATCCTCATACTCTTTCTCCTCCAACTCCTTCCCCTTCTTCTCCTACCGTCCTACCTTCCCCTTATTCTTCCATCATGTATTCATTATCTCCGTTCTTTATTTTCGCCCTGTTTCGTTCCCATCCTCTCCTCTCTATACACCCCCTCGATTTATCCCCCCTTCCCCCCTCCCAACCCTCCTCTTCCAGTGTGGTGGAAGAATAGACGGCAGGTAGAGGGCGGATAGAGCGGTCCTCCTCCCCTAACACCCTGACGCTACTCCCGCCCTGCTCCTTCACAAATCTCCTCCACATCTCCTCAAACACCCTTCCTCTCTTCATCCTCAACCCAAGACTTTCCTCCACCCTTCCCTCATCTCTTCGCATCCAAACCTTAGTACCTGACCATCTCTTTACTTTTCCCATAATTTTCCTTTCACATCCTACTCCTGCTCCTCTTCAGCATCCCTTACTACTCATCCCTTAACCTCATGACTTGCCTGGTGCCTCTCTCTCTACACCTCATTAGCCCTTACTCAACCTCCTTCCCCCACAGCTTAGGTCAACAGTAGCATAAGTTAAGGATAGTAGACTAATTTCTTCATATTTCTCTCTTTACTTTAAAATTTCCATGTCTCTTTCTTCCTTAAAGGCGCATAATGTTCTCTTTTAATTATTTCCTGCCGCCACGTTGCCGGAGGGAGAGATAGGTGGGTAAGAGCCTTCATCTATTCTATCCTGTCCTACCACACGGAGATTACTAGTAGTAGCGATAGTAAACAGACATCCTCGCCATAGACCGACAGGTCTTCTGGTGTCTGTTCTTCCTATGTATTCCTATGTATTCCCTCCTCCTCTTCCCCTACTATCCTCCACCACCCTTCACCACCATACTGGAACCACATAACCTACTCTCTCCCACCTATATATATTAAACACAAAGCTTAACCCTCCTTTACCCTTCCCCTTTCCCTTCTTGCCACCTCCCATGGACTTCCACTGCCCCCCTCCCACCCTAGTGACTCCTGCCCCTCCTCCTTCCTTCGCCACTTTAACCCCCTGAGTAGCCGGCAGCGGGCAAGGGGAGGGTCATCAACTGACACGCTGTCAGGGGCAGTGAACCGTGCTTTATGGTGGCCATCTGTCCCCCGCACGGGAGGAAGGATTGTTGGAGATTGGTAAAGATTCGATGCCGCTCCGTTTGCAAGGATTCTTGAGGGTTTGAGGGGAGAAGGGGGGAAGGGGATTCATGACGGTGAAGGGGTAAGGAAATGGGTAGGATGAATTTCTATAGGAGGAAAGGAAGAGGATAGGAGTCCATTGCTCTGCTCCGACTATATCCTGGATTGTAAATCAGGCAGTGATGGGGGTGTGGGTGGGGGCAGCGGAGAGTGTACTTGTGAAAGGCGTTTAGGTGAAGAGACTGGTTTGTGGATCGGAATGCGCTGGTTCCTGACTTTGTTAGTTATTTTCTTTAAGATTCACTTTGTCATTGATATTGCATTTCTCAGTGTGTTTGCCTGTGTGTGTGTGTGTGTGTGTGTGTGTGTGTGTGTGTGTGTTCTTTTTTTTTTTTTTTTTTTTTTTTACACTCTGGCTTCGAGCGTCGGTAGGCTCTCTCAAGGGGCTTGGTGGTCGACCAAAGCCCGTCATGGCGAAGGCAGTGTTTATAGTGGCGCCATCTATTCTTGACTCATGCTGTTCCCCGGTGTGGCGTCAAGTCTCGTAGCCTTCTTATAGTCCGTCCGCTTATTTTACATACACACATGGGTGGATGAATTTCGGCACGGTACCGTGTCTATTGTCGACTGCTTATCATACAAGGGGTGCAGGGTATCTAATTTAATACATTTACCGACATATAAGAGGCCTATAGCTTGTCTCATTTATCACATTTACCGACAAACAAGGGGTACATGTTATCTCATTTATCACATTTACCGACATACAAGGGGTGCAGGTTATCTCATTTATCACATTTACCGAAATAAAAGGGGTGTAGGATATCTCATTTATCACATCTACCGACATACAAGGGGTGCAAGTTATCTCATTTATCAGATTTGCCGACATACAAGGGGTGCAGGTTATCTCATTTATCACATTTACCGACATACAAGGGGTGCAGGTTATCTCAGTTATCACATTTACCGACATACAGAGGGTGCAAGTTATCCCATTTATCACATTTACCGACATACAAGGGATGCAGGTTATCTCATTTATCACATTTACCGACATACAAGGGGTACAGGTTATCTATTATTACATTTACCGACATACAAGGGGTACAGGTTATCTCAGTTATCACATTTACCGACATACAAGGGGTGCAGGTTATATCATTTATCACATTTACCGACATACAAGGGGTACAGGTTATCTATTATCGCATTTACCGACATACAAGGGGTACAGGTTATCTCATTTATCACATTTACCGACATACAAGGGGTGCAGGTTATATCATTTATCACATTTACCGTCATACAAGGGATGCAGGTTATCTCATCCATCACATTTACCGACATTGTCCCACCCAAGTTTATTTTTATTTTTTATAAAAGTAAATAGTGAAATATGTTGTGAATTTGAGAAATGCTTGAAATATGAAAGTTTTATCCTGCACTCCTTGTGTGTCGGTAAATGTGATAAATCATATAACCTTCATTTTTTGTATGTCGGTAGATGTGATAAATGAAATAACCTGCACCCTTCGTATGTTGGTAAATGTGATAAATGAGATAACCTGCACCATTCGTATGTCGGTAAATGTGATGAATGAGATAACCTGCACCCCTTGTTTGACAAGCAGTCGACAATAGACATTGTACCGTGCCGAAATTCCTCCAGTCCTGTGTGAATGTAAACAGAGCGGGCGAATTATAACAAGGGTACATGATTTGACGCCACACCGGAGCTCTCTCTTGATTCAATGGACCGTATTGGCTATACAGGCAGCGCCACATGCGGTCACTCAACTCCAAGCTGTCCTTTCCATAGAGTTCAAGTTATAGACTAGAGTGCGTCTGAGACTGTCTCAGGGATACACGGCCATGATGCCGCCGTCGCCCCAAGCCGATGATTGCACACACTTCACGAAAACCGATTTCAGTTTTTATCCATGTCAAAGAGTAGAGTCAGGAAATCGGGTAGGAGTAAAGTGTGAGCAGTCGTTGGCTAGGAGCGGTGGCGGCACCAAGGCCTTGTATCCTGGAGGCAGCCTTAGACGCACTCTAGTACATAACTTGAGTTCTATGGAAAGTACTCCTTTGATAGTTCACCAAGTGGCCACGTGTGGCGCTGCCTGTTATAGCCAATACGGTCCATTGGACAGTTCCTCTAGAGTCCGGGTTGATAGGTGGTATTCACGACAGCATGTGGGTAGTGTGGCGGCCTTCGCCACAAACCCAATCACGAGGCGCGGAACGGGAGTCGCGCTGACAGATGATTGGTTGTTGATCTAAGAGTCTAAACGCTAGATCCAAGGCGGCCAACAGCGAATACTCACGAGGCCCAGAGTGACAGCCACGCTGGTAGCTGATAGGCTGTGGAACTGGTGTTTGATCCTGTAACCCCATATAAGTAGCCGTGTCTCTCACTAATAAATCAGTGACGCGCCAGTCCTCCTCGGGTAAGCAATTCTGCCCGCCCTTCCGCAGCGGTTAAGTAGACTGCCTAGTTGCTCACGCGGGTCCTGCTACGGGCTGCCCAGCGCACCCGTGCCTCCGCTGTGCTGCTGCCTGCGGAGGCGTCCCCTACACCCGCACCGAGACTTGAATCGCCTGGACACTCCCTTACCTGGCAGCCGTACGGCCAAAGGCCCGGTTCCCCTTACGTGGGGATAGATCTTAGGCTGACTGCTAATAAATCAGTTGCTCTCAGATCACCAGTCTTTCATTCTTACCTTCCCCGAACTAAAAAATTAGACTACCTGAAGTAGCACCCGCTACATTGGTGACACCCGGGGTGACGCAAGCTGCTCCCTCGCCTCTCGACATCAACCCTCCATCCACCATTCCCGCAGGCCCCCACCCAGCCGCAGCCACACAGGTCAAACTCCCGACATTCTCTACGATCGACGCACATGCCTGGTTCCGGCGAGCAGAGATGCAATTCCGCCTCAAAAGAGTAAACAGCCCAACCTCACCTTGCGACCACGTCTTAGCTCCAAGATCTAAAGAATATAAAAAAAAAAAATATTTAGACCTTGTCAGCAGCTATCCCAGACGAACTTTTTCCACGCATCTCGGAATGGTCGACGCCGCCATTGAATACGACGACCTGATAACCTACCTACTTCAGCGTTTTATGCTTTCCCCAGCAGCTCCAGTGTCACAGCTCCTCCAGCTCTCACAACAACCCCTTGGCAACCAGAAACGTTCCGACGCCCTCCTCGAGATGAGGGCACTGTGGCTACTCCGCCTCCCCGAATCCATCTGCTCTGCCATTCCCAACGCGGAGGAAATGGACGAGGATGCGCTGCAACAACAAGCAGACCGCCTTCGTAGACGCACTCACGGCTTCAACCCGTTGCATCAACGCCGTGTCTTCCGACACCCCACCATCATTCCTTTACGTCGCAGTTATGGACGTCCTTGGGACAGCTGCTGGGCACCGCAGTCCACCACACTACAACCTACAATCTGGAAGCTAACGGCATGGTGAAGCGATTTCACAGGACCCTCAAGGCGGCCCTGATCTCACAATGCAACAACTCAACACGGTTCTCACAGCTTCCCTGGGTCCTCCTCGGTCTTCGTACTACCCCAAAGGAGGGCCTCGATGTCTCCCCGGCCGAGATGGTCTTCGGCGACCCCCTCGTTGTACCCGGCGAATTCCTCCCAGACGCCCCTACGAACAACGACATCAACCAGCTCGGAAGCATCGTCGGGAAAATTCGCCCCGTGCAGGTAAACATACAAGGCATCAGATCACTGATATGTCCCCCGAGATCAACATTCAACAAAGCATATCTTCACACTAACGCCCACACGCCACCCCTCACCCCCCACTACTCTGGGCCCTACGAAGTCATCCAAAGAAAGAGGAAAGCTTTCCTACTACGTATAAAGGGCAGCGACGACTAGGTTTCCATCGACCGACTCAAGCCACCATACCTTGGAGACGACGACACCCCTCATGTATGACTCTCCGAAAATTAGGACTATAAAGTCGCGAATACACATGAATGAACAGCAGCACGTCTTTAACACACCGCTCACGCCCTCACTAATGCACACACACACACACAAACACACACACACACACACACACACACACACACACACACACACACACACACACACACTCACACTCACACAGAGCGGAACGGGGAACGATTAGCAGGGAAAGTTAAACAAAAAATAATATGTGAACCGTGAGAACTATATATGGCGGGAATAGACGAAACCCGCTGAAATCACACACATCCTTTTTTTTTCTTCTTTTCAATCTGCGTCGCTCCAGGGAAATGATTAGTGTAAAAAGTGGCGGGGATCGGCGAGAGTGAAGTAAAATTAATTAATTAATCTCGACGGCAATTGCAACTATATAGGTGTGCACAGGCAGGTGGGTGGGTGGGCAGAAAGGTGGAAGAGGGAGCAGTTCGTGATCTACACATACACACAAAAATGAAAATTTCGTTCAACAAAGTTCCAGATTTTTATTCCTTCCTTTCTCCCTCCTTACTTCCTCCTTTCCTTCGTTCCTTCCCTCTCTCTCTCCCTTCCTCCCTCACTTCCTTTCTCCACTCCACTCCTCCCTCCCTCTCTCCTCCGACTCACTCACACAGCACCTTCCTCACTTCCCTCTGCCAAAGGGGGCTTCGTGGTGCAGTGGTTAGCAATGGTTAGTGGTTAGCCCGGGTTCGATTCCCAGGCGGAGTGGAAAAAATTGGGCGGCTTTTTCCGATACCCTACGCCCCTGTCCACCCAGCAGTGAATGGGTACCAGGTACTAATCGGGGGTTGTGTCCCGTCTCCTGGGATCTGTTTCCTTCTCCTCTTCCTTCTTTCATATGTATAGAACAAAAACACGGGAGAAAATTGGACCGCTAAAAAACAAACACAGGGGAGCTAGTAGAAAATTACGAAAATATGAGCACATTGTTGAACGACTACTTCCTTTCAGTATTCACACAAGAGGATCGAACGACTATACCGGAAAGAGTTCAGGTGTACGAGGGCGGGGATGGCGATAAATTGAGGGATATAATCATTACCAGGCAAGTAGTTCAGGATGAGATCGATAAGCTTGAGAAGAATAAGTCGCCAGGTCCTGACGGGATATTTCCGAGGGTATTAAAGGAATTAGGTAATGTACTCAGTGACCAACTAACCGACATCTTTAAGATGTCGGTAAATACTGGTTATGTGCCCAGCCTATGGAAAGTAGCTAATGTGACACCGATTTTCAAAAAGGGGGACAGGTGAGCTGCTTCAAACTATCGCCCAATTAGCTTAACATCGGTTATAGGCAAGATGCTGGAGTCCATAATAGCCAGGAACATTCGGGAGCATCTAGAGAAACACAGCTTAATTCACGACTCGCAGAAAGGGTTCACGAAAGGTAGGTCATGCCTCACCAATCTCTTGTCCTTCTACAATAAAGTATTTAAGGCGGTTGACAGAGATGAAAATTATGATGTAATCTATCTTGATTTTAGTAAAGCGTTTGACAAAGTTCCTCACCAACGACTGTCGCTTAAATTACAGGCTCACGGAGTAGAGGGTAAAGTTTTGAACTGGGTCAAGGCGTGGCTTAGCAATAGGAAGCAAAGAGTGCAAATCAGTGTTAAAAGATCTGACTGGGGATGTGTCACGAGTGGGGTCCCACAAGGTTCGGTATTAGGTCCACTTTTGTTTATTATTCATATCAATGACTTAGATACAGGAATTAATAGTGATGTCAGTAAGTTTGCAGATGATACCAAGATCGGGAGATTAATTGAGTGGATGAACTAAACAGATTGTATGACTGGGCGGATAAATGGCAGATGGAGTTCAATGTAGGGAAGTGCAGTATTCTGAGTGTAGGCAGGAACAACCCCTCTCACAACTATTGCTTAAATGACACTCTCATAAGCAGGTCTGGGTGCGAGAGATATTTAGGGGTCTTAGTGAGCTCTGATCTCCGTCCAAGGGCACAATGCATTCAAGCTAGAAATCGAGCAAATAGGCTACTGGGATTTATTTCAAGGAGAGTAAGCAACAGAATCGCCGAAATCTTCCTCAAACTATATTTAGCATTAGTTAGACCTCATCTTGACTATGCGGTTCAGTTCTGGTCACCTTACTATAGAACGGATATCAAAATGTTAGAATCAGTGCGGAGGAGGATGACTAAGATGATTCAGGGGTTGATAAACTTGCCATACGAGGAAAGACTCAAACAGCTCAACTTGCATTCTCTAGAAAGGCGAAGGGTGCGTGGAGACATGATCGAGGTTTATAAATGGATGAAGGGCCTTAATAAGGGAGATATTCATAAGGTTTTGTTGGTAAGAGAACCGGGTAGGACACGAAGTAGTCGGTTTAAACTGGATAAATTCAGATTCAACAGGGACATAGGCAAAAATTGGTTTACTAACAGGGTTGTGGATGAGTGGAATAGGCTTAGCAGTCATTTGGTGAGTGCCAATACAATTGTCACATTCAAAAATAGATTAGATAAATTCATGGACAGTGATATTAGGTGAGGTTAGATATACGGGAGCTTAGGGTTTAAGGAGCTGCCTTGTATAGGCCTACCGGCCTCTTGCAGACTCCAACGTTCTTATGTTCTTATGTTCTTTTCTTATGTTCTTAATACCTTCCCCTCTTGTCTCTCTCCGGCATATGACCACAGATGTTGCGCCGACTAAACCAAACATTCTAACATTCCATTCCGTCTGCCATCTTCCTTCCATGCACTTGCTCCCTTGCATCCCCAGAGTATCACGAAGTCCTCCACTCCCACGCACGCATAATCTCTCCCTTCCCCTCGATCCCCTTTGCTCTCCCCTTTATCTTCCCCTGTAGTATCTTTTATTTATCTTTTATAAACCATTCCCTTATTTTCTCTGTCACGGCTTCTTTCCTCTTTATCCTACTCGTCCTTTGATCTCCTCTGCACCTTTATTTTCCTCCTTCCTCGTGCTCGTCTTCTCCCTTTCCTCCTCACACCGTCATTTTTGCTTATTTCTTGGTCCGCAAAGACCACCTGTATCCTCATTTAAAAGTACCTCTGCATTCTCCTCCTCCTCCTCTTCTCTCCCCTTTTCCTCCTCCTCTTCCTCCTTTTCCTCCTCCTCCTCCTCCTCCTCCTCCCGCCGCCTCAGCTGGGATTTTCCAGTCACCGCCGAGTTGCTTAAGACTACCCACATGCTGTCCGGAAGACCATCTATGAACCCGGGCTCAAGACACCACTCGATCTCTCTAGACTTTAGAGTGAGGCTCAAAGATGAGCTTCAGGGTGGCAGCATGAGCCAAGCAGGACGGGGCCACTTTAATCTAATTGTCTGCGCCACAACAGGCTGGGGCCGACCATCAGGCTTCACCAAGAAAGGGTACCGGCGCCATGGGTCAACACGCAAGAAAAAAAAATCTTTTTTTTTCTTTAGGTTTTTTTTTTCGTTTTCTTCTTGTTCTACTATTTTCGTCTCGAAAAAAAAATTTAATCCCACTGAGGAAGAGAGAGAACAAAGGTAAAAATGAACTGGCAGTGATTTATTCTGCTTCCCGTTTTGCAACATTCGCGTGTAATCTCAAACGCAGTCCTGTGTGAGGAGTAAACATAAGTGATCACAATCTCTCTCTCTCTCTCTCTCTCTCTCTCTCTCTCTCTCTCTCTCTCTCTCTCTCTCTCTGTTATATTATATAGCAGTGGTGTCATGTATCTCGCAGCCTTCCACTATCCATCAGTATACCCTCCTCCCTCTTCCCCCTCCCTCTCCCCCTCCTCATCCTCCTCCGAACTCCCACTGTCGGCCGTTCACCAGGCTGGATATCTAAGCATCATTTTGTTCCTCTCCTCCGTGTTGCTGCAGCCGATTCCCACTTCGAGAAGACGCCGTAAGCCAGTTATATTGTCACCTAACGATCGCTTTGCTTGTCTGCTTCCCTCCTTGCCTGCCTCTCTCCTTGCCTGCCTCCCTCCTTGCCTGCCTCCCTCCTTGCCTGCCTCCCTCCTTGCCTGCCTCCCATTTTGCCTGCCTCCCTCCTTGCCTGCCTCCCTCCTTGCCTGCCTCCCTCCTTGCCTGCCTCCCTCCTTGCCTGCTTCCCTCCTTGCCTGCCTCCCTCCTTGCCTTCTTTCACATTCATTTATTTATATGTATATGTCTGCAATCACATGTAATTTAGTATATCTTATTTCATCGCCTCCGTTGTCTAGCTGTCAGCGTGCCTGTCTACTACTCCGCAGGCCGCTGGTCAAGAAATGGGTACCTGTGAAAACCTGGGGAAGGTAAACTATGGTAACCCAGACGCCACACTGGCCCTGTGTTCCGGAATAATGAGTTCCCTCTCACCACCGGCTTAAGGGCCAGTGCGACGGAGACAAGCGCCGAGGCCACGCGCAGCTATAGTGTATGCCCCCAATATTACCTTTACCTTTATATCAACACAAAGGTCACTCTGAGGCAATTTACCAGACGAAATTCGGGATGCTGTGTGTGTGTGTGTGTGTGTGTGTGTGTGTGTATGTTACTAAAGAATTCACAAGGGAGAATAAGGAAGTTAAGAGATATAGAGTAGAAAGGTTTATACACAGAGGTAGAATAGTGGAACCAAAACGTAACATCATATAACTCAAACATGGCACAAACAGGAAATACAAGGCCAGCGTAGTAGTGGATAACCCTCACTACCTGGGAACACCTGAGCACACCTGAAGCGAATGCCCCCAAGCAAGAAAAAGGTAAATAAGCGGATTCCAGCACAAAAGGAATCGAGAATAAGGTCAGCGGAACAAAGGAGGTGCCGGTGGGCCGCGCGTTTGCCTGTTACCTTTGGAGATGAAATAAAACAAAGCAAGACGAGGAGAGGGAGGGAGGGAGGCAATGCGTGTTTTTATTAATACAGTCGTGCGTACGAGGAGATAGGACAGTAGTGATAGTGAGACAAACGCTAGCCATGAGGGAAGATGAAGAGGAGGAGGAGGAGGTTTGAAGATCCTAATGGAGGGGCAGATCATGAAAGAGATACGGGAACCCTTAAATGCATCTACATGCTTTTTATAATATACATGCTGAGTTAAACATATAAACAAGCACTCTCTCTCTCTCTCTCTCTCTCTCTCTCTCTCTCTCTCTCTCTCTCTCTCTCTCTCTCTCTCTCTCTCTCGAGGGCAAGGTATGCACACAGAGGTTGAAGTTCGTTTTAAAGCCCAAAGGGAGTGGATATTTGTTTACTCGTTGCGCGCGCGCGCGTGTGTGTTGTGTGTGTGTGTGTGTGTGTGTGTGTGTGTGTGTGTGTGTGTGTAATAATAATAATAATAATAATAATAATAATAATAATAATAATAATAATAATAATAATAATAATAATAATAGGTTTATTAATGTAAGGCAGCCGTCAGGCTGAAAATACACAAATTAAATAAAAAAAATACAAGAAACTAATAGTAAATAGGCTACACTAGAGGGAGGGAGAGGGTGGGGGGTGGTTTGGGAGAGCTAAAAATAGAGACATAAGGGAGAGGGAGGGTGGTGTGAAGGGGGAACTTAGAGGGGTAGCGGCGAGGTGCTAAACTCCACCGCGGCCCTTTGGGTATGACTGTCACTGGGCATTGTTTATCATCCGCACCATCGCGGGCACTGCGCTACGTTTGTAACGGTCGGTACGCGGCGCTCTGAAGGGGTTGAGTTTGTTGTGGTGTCTGGTGAAGCGGGTGGGAGGAGGCGCGTCGGGGGGCAGAAGGTGGCGAAGGCGAGGATGTGTGTGTGTGTGTGTGTTAAAGGGAGATTTTCTCATGTCATTGCCCTTGGTGCTTAAGGGAGTGGCTGCGAGTACTATGGACGGAA
>NC_066515.1:7278911-7291411 GCF_024679095.1 Eriocheir sinensis
CTGGAAGCAATAAATCATTCCACAGGAAATCGAAGAAAGTACATCCTCAGGTCGTCCCACCGAGCTGAAGCAAATACCAAAAGCATCGCCTCTTCAATTCAGGTCAGGATGTACAGGAGCGATAGGACAGGATGCAGAAATAAGATTGTGATCGGAGGGAGTAACGGAGAGAGAACAGTTTGACAGAGGTCAAGCAAGAAGGTATGAAGGTAAGGAAAGGGTCTAGAATGTTGGGCGATCTCCAAGACGGTCAAGGAGTGCGTGTAGAATTGCTGGACCAACTGCTCTGGGTCGTTGAGGATAGCAAAGAAGTTGGTAGGCTTGTTCTGGGATGGTCAGTGAAGGATGAAAGCCAAAAGCTGGTGGTGGCGAACATTGAAATCTCTAGGATGGAGATTTCTTCAGAGAGAGTGGGTCAAGATGTGCTCCACTTTAGAATTCAAATAGTCAAAATTTTACATAGTTGGTAGAGTTAGGTGAGAGATAAACAGCACAGATGTATTTCGTAATAGAGATGACAGTGAAGTCTTAACCAGATGGTGGAAAATTCTGAAGAGTCAAGGTCGTGGGTACGAGAGCAAGTGATATCGTTGCGCACGTAGGCGCAACATACAGCTTTGGATTGAAATTTAGGATAGAGTTAGTAGGAGGGAACTGAGTAGAGATTGCTGTCAGTATCCTCAGAAACGTGTGTTTATTAAGGAAGAAGGTGAGGTTTAGAGGGAGGAGAGATGATGTTCCACAGAATGAACATTAGGCAAAGACCGCCGAATATTGCAGAAATTAGGAAGAGTTCGAGGTTATCAAAGACTGCCTCTCGGGTCAGCAGCCAGAAGGAGTCCTCCCTGGAGGAATGTGTTGTCTCAGGCAGGACTCGAGCTTATGATGTAGGTGCGCCATTTTGAAATTTTAATTTTGGGAAAAAGGTGTATATGTTGTGTAGATGTGGTGTGGTGTGAATAAGAGGATCTGTCTTTAGAGAGCATGCTGAACTACTCTCCGGTGTTGGTGAGACAATAGGGAAACAGTTGAAGTAAGGACATGGGAAGGGCCTTTGGAGGGCTTCAGCTCACTTTCACCTCCCATATATACCTCACCGGGAGTGGCTTGCATACGTTCGGTAGGTGTCTTCCTACCTACTCTATCTGAATAACTGGTACATTTTTCTTCAACCACCACCACCATGCCGCCGCCACCTCCATCTCCACCTTCTCACCACCATCCTACCACCACCACCACCACCACCACCACCACCGCCACCACCTTTACATCATTACCACCTTTTACCTCGTCAACGATTTGTGACCCCCCAGTTCCCCATTCCTTCATTACACGTGGTGTTTTAGCGTCACTATGTGTTTCCAATCGCCAGAGGCTGTGGGGGACGCAGAAGTGAGTGTGGCATCATTTATTCAGAGGCATTTGTGCTTCTGGGTCATTGACCATCTCGACTTGTCCAACTGCCTCCGCCCTGGTGGAGATGGGGGCGTGTTGGCTACTGCGACCGGTATACAAAAGCGAATTGGCAGTAGGAATGACAGGCTGCAGAGGAAGTCACAGTTGTTGTAGTAGTAATAGGGTAGTATTAATAGTTGTGGTTAGAATTGTGTAGTAGTAGTAGCAGTAATTAGTTTATTAGTAGTAGTATTAGTAGTAATATTAGTAGTGTTAGTATTAGTATTAGTAGTTGCAATGGTTGTAGTATTAATAGTAGTAGTAGTAATAGGGCTGAAGTACAGAGGAGAGCAGAAATATATATTTGACCGGTTTTGGATCCTTCTTTTCTTGTATTTAATTCTTACTTTTTATTTCATTTGCATTAACTTGTATTAAAACAACTATTTATCCTCATTAATTACTCCATAAACGAATCTCACCGTCTCGTATCCTGGTAGCGTGATCCGGCTTAAGTTGTTATTGGAGACTGGTGTTCGAGGATAAACAAAGGGAAAAAGAAAATATACATTTATTTAAAACTAAATAAGTAGTGCCTTGCAATATTCTATGCTCAGACGATCATTAACGCTGGCATAATATTAAGCAGTGGATACAACATATGACAAACTGACATGTCTCTTTAAACGCCAATACTACAATTTGTGCTCAGTTGTTGCCAATAATATGCTCGTTATTCCACAAGCAGTGGTTTTGTTTCTCTCTGCTTACATCACAATATTTAAGTACTCTCCTCACATCCTAATAACACATTCCTATAGTATGTAATCTACTACCAATTTCACGGAAGCACTTAAATTATATACCACACACCCAGTGGTTTCTTCCTTTGCTTTACATCGCAATAAAATAATCCACAATCCTGTCCCACTCTGACAATCCTACTACATCTCCTACATTATAATCTCAGGACAAGCCAGTCGGTTTTCCTTAGATTCTCGAATTTCTACTCACGATTAAGATCACAACAGCCATTCTCAGCTGATTGATTAGCAGTACTGCTTGAAGCAGAGTGCAAAGGCTCCAGTCTCACCCATACCACTGTTGTCTAGAGTCACATTTTCCTTGCTTGAGGCGGAACTAGTTCATCCTTGACATGCCTTCATTTCCTACCCTAACCAGTAGCCAATACTTCCTGTCAACCAACCATTGGCTCCTCGCTCATTATATTGTATTGTCCTATTTCTGCGTATCCTGTTTTTTCCTGTATGTGGGTCTGGGTATTTTCGCATAACCTCTCAGTAGTGTTAGTGCTTATCAGATGTTTTAACTGTATATCTGACTAATGGTGCTTTTCCTTTCCTCTCCTGTCATATTTACAATTCTTGTCTCCATATCTCCACTCCAGTATTTGCCTCTGATTGGGGTCACTATTAATTAACTATTATTGCTGCTATGGGTAAATCCTCCCTGTTTGTCCATCTTCTGCTGGAATCCCGACACCAGTCCATTCCAAGCAATAAAGAGTGACAGCAGGCCAGATGTCAATAACAGGAACAGGAGACAGTAACAATGGCAGAAGCCGTTCATTATACAAAGGCAAAATAATTAGAAGTTAGCAGAGTGATAAAGAACAGCTGCTGACTCTACGTAACAACCGAATATAGTGACACCAGACTGCATATGGCATGTAAGAGTAGTACATTTGATGCTGGTAAGCACTTTATGTGACTGGAAACTAATGCGTGGAGTGGGCGAATGTTTCCCTGACACTGGACATGCTGCTCCAGACAAATGATTCAGAGCCTGCTGGTACCGGATGAGGCCGAAGGACATTATTTCGTCCCAAGTATCATCATTACAACGTTTTTTATTTTTTCGAATCTGCAATATTCGTCCCGTCCATGGGCCTTAACGAAGAAAGGAAGCTACTCGGCACTCGCTTAAATAATCCCCTAATCAACACAGGTGTTTCTATTTTAATCACCTTCCTATTCTCTCTTCCCCGCCCAAACCCATATTTCCTCCCTTACTCCTCCTTTAACTATTTCCTCCTCCTCCTCCTCTAACTTCTTTCACTCCTCCTCCTCCTCCTCCTCCTTTAACTAAACACTAGTACCCCCACGCAGGACTCGACCCGACCCCTACCTAACTCCTTTGGGTGTTCAGTTAACTCCTTCCTGGTATTCAGTAAGCCACCCACACGGTTTCTAAATATATCTTAACTAAAGTTTCTTGCTACAGAAAGAAAAAAGGAATTGTAGCCATTCCCAAATATTTCACTTGCGGTAATTGTTCTGAGAAATTTGCGCGATCCATTTCAACTCAGCGAGTCTAAATGTAAGTATTATGTCTTGGACTCGCGTATCAGCACTTAGCTCAATAACGATGATCTGAAAAGGATCAAATGCACTGATATAGGAAGTTGTGACGTCGTTCCCCGCCTTCAGTCCAGCTTTCTCCTCCTCAAACTCATATTCTGACGTTCTGACCAATTACATACCTCCTCTGCCTCGCCTGAACCCGCCTCCATCCTTACTATTCCTTCCGCCCCATCAACCTCCTTCCTACCTCATCCACTCCCTCCCTTCTCCCTTCACCACCTTGACTCCTCCCTATCCTCATCACCACCCATCTTCCTTCCACCTCCAACACGATCTCCTCTGCCTCGCCTGAACCACCCCTCCTCTGCCAGTGGGACGCCTGAACCCGCGCCAGCTTGGCCCTTACCATTCCTTCAGCCCCATCCACCTCCTTCTACCTCATCCACCTCCATCCACAGTACCCTCCCCTTCTCCCGCTCTCCCTTCCTCTCCTCCAACACCCTTGACTCCTCCCTATTCTCATCATCACTCCATCCTCCACTTCCACCTCCAATACGAGACTCAACCTCCTCCTCCTCCTCCACTTCTGATACCACATTTCCCTCCATCCACACCTAACCCTCCACCTTTCCCAACCACCCACTGCTATTATCACCACTTCCAAACCCACCTTCGCCGCGCTGCCTCTTGTACCTCACGCTTCCAAAAGAAATCACAAGACCATTCTCCCAGCTGTCACTTGTACGAACCAGACGCTATTTCCTGGCAAGGGCAAACTGACTGAGAGGCCAACTTACGGAGTTTTGCGGTCGGAATACGTTGACACAGCAGCGTTTCTGTAACCCCGGAGCCAAACTGGACGATACTGAATCAGCTGTCGATGCAGTTTCAGTAAATGCGAAGGACGACACAGTGTATCTGATCCGTGCAGGAACCAACGACCTTCAGTCAACTCAATCTCAGGACCTGTTATCAAAATACCGTCAAGTCATTCGGAAATACAAGACTAAGTCCCTCACATCATCGTCTCTGGGATTCTACCGAGAGTCAATACGTGCCGGATACAACAACAGTAAAGCGTGCAGCGTCAACACTAGTCTAAAGCGGTTATGTAACGATGAAGGCGTAGGGTTCACGAACGCATAGCATCACTTCAACCAGCGCCCAGATTTCTTTTGGGAGGACGGACTCCACTTGAACGAGGTTGGTTCGGCGCGGCTGGAAGACTCCTGAACGAGGCAGTTGAGCTTCTCGAAATGCTATTGAAAAACTGCAGGCGAGGGCAGGGCAAAGTCAACCATTGATCAACCGAACAGTAGCGTCAATGCGGCTTGCAAGAAACTGTAGTAACCAACGACGCCTCCGACAAGAGAACTCATACAACACGACGCGGCCAAACCAGGAGTCACATTTCCATTTTGTACACAAATGCACGCAGTCTATTACCCAAAAAGGACGAAATTGGGGCGTATATTGCTGAGAAACCAGATGTGGTAGCCATCATAGAGACTTCCAGGCCAACTCTGCACATCTAGTATCTGAACTGTCATTTCCGGGTACGAAAGCTTCCCAAAATCGAATGCACAAGAAAGGAGGAGTAATTTGCTACAAAAAGTACGCTCCCTGCCATAAAATAGACAAACAGGACGCAGAGAATTACGACTCCGTCTATGAAATAACTGCGAATAATAAAATAGCACTTGCGACCGTAGCCTACAAAACAACAGGCAGCAGACGACACTGCCCTGTACGAAGAGCTTCACTCTTCAACACAAGTAAAAAAGCAATAATTGGGGACTTTAATTGCCCTAACATTGACTGGGGACAATTGACTGGAGATCAAGAGGGTAACAGGCTTATAGAAATGGTGGAGGATTCGTTCCTCACTCATGTTGTAACTCAACCAACAAGAGAAAACAATCTGCTGGATCTGGTATTAGTAAGCGACCCCGACCTCATTCGCGACTGTGAAGTTGGTGAAAAAATTAACGGTTGCGATCACCACTTAATCCGTTTCAATGTCAACATAAGTCACAAACTCGTAGACAATCCGTCAGTGATACCAGACTACAAAAAAGCCAATTTCAACCTAGTCCGTAAGCTGCTTCCCTCTGCGACCTGGGACCAACTTCACCTAACCGACAATACAATCGACAACGTGTGGGACAACTTCAAAGATAACCTTTTGGGAGTAGAAAAGGCTACAGTGCCTACGAAACCCAGGCGAGTAAATGGTGCCGTAGATCCACCGTGGATGACCAGAGAAATAAAAAGGGCGGTAAACTTTAAAAAAATAATTATAACCTAATGAAAGAGAAGAGTACCAAAACAGCCTCAGAGCTTGTCGCACCCTTATTCGGAGTAGTAAACGCAACTACGACAAACAAATAGCGCGTGACATCAAGACAAACTCAAAAAAATTCCTCACATACATCAGATCGAAAAAGAAAGTAAAATCCAATATTGGTCCCCTGACAGACGAGACTGGAGCTGTAACTCAGGACAGTAAACAGATGGCCAGAATCCTCAACAGTAACTGCGCATCCGTATTCACAGTCGAGGACATCGAAACCATACCCGAGAGCCCTGACCCGCCGAGGAGAATCACGCCCCTGAAAACTGACTCAATATGCGACCAAGAAGTGAAAAAGTATTTGGATAAACTCGACACGAACAAGTCAACAGGACCTGACGGTTTGTCTCCGCGGTTATTAAATGAGCTTAAACAAGAAATACTTCAGTCACTCACTAACATATTCAACCAGTCTGTTCAATTTGACAAAGTCCCGGAAGACTGGAAGATGGCGAACGTAACACCGATTTTCAAAAAAGGAGACAAAAGCGTTGCATTAAACTACTGGCATATAAGTTTGACATCAGTGGCAGGAAAAATACTCGAAAAGATTATTAGAGACAAACTTGTTAAGTTTCTAGAAGACAATAATGTAATCTCCAACACCCAGCATGGCTTCAGAAACAAACGGTCCTGCCTAACGAATTTATTAGACTTCTTCCAAGGTATATATAAGAACTGGGATGCCCACATCCCCAGTGATGTTATATACCTGGACTTTCAGAAAGCCTTCAACAAGGTACCGCACGAGCGACTCCTTAAGAAACTGCACTCGGCAGGCATTGGAGCCAATCTGATCGCGTGGATAAGAAATTGGCTCACCGACAGAAAACAACGAGTACTACTCAACGGACAGCCTTCCGATTGGCTTCCAGTCACTAGTGGAGTGCCTCAAGGGTCAGTGCTGGGACCCATTCTCTTCATCATATATATCAACGACCTCGAATCAGGACTGAAATCCACAATATCGAAATTTGCTGATGACACCAAGGTGGGAAAGGCCCTCACAAAGACCGACTGCGAAATCATTCAGAAAGACCTCAGTCACATTATCGAATGGTCGGAAAAATGGCAAATGTCCTTTAATGTTGACAAATGCAAAGTCATGCACATTGGGTCCAAAAATAGTAACCACACATACATCATGAATGGGAGACCTCTGCAAGCGATGCAGGAGGAAAAGGATCTTGGAGTCACTATCAGCAGTGACCTGAAACACGCGAATCACTGTCAAAAGCATACAACAAAGCCAACACTATGCTCAGGTTCATAGTTAGGAACTTCAGTGTAAAACGCCAGACGTGATGCTATCCTTGTATAATTCCATGGTAAGACCGCACCTCGAGTATGCAGTACAGTTCTGGTCTCCAAATTACAGAAAGGACACTGGTTTACTGGAAAGGATTCAACGACGCGCCACGAAGATGATACCAACCTTAAGGGCTCAGCCGTACGAGGAACGACTCAAGCGACTCAATCTCTTTACATTGGAGAAAAGACGCCTACGAGGGGATATGATTCAAGTCTTCAAGTATCTGAAAAACTTCAGTAACGTCGAATACTCCAAATTCTTTGAACTGCAAACCAACCAAAGAACTAGAAATAACGGTTTACCCATTCAGTCTAGTCGATGTAACACAGACATCGGAAGGAGTTTCTTTTCAAACCGAGTCATCCGTCACTGGAACAATCTTCCTTCAGAAGAAGTAAATGCGAATACTATCAACTCCTTCAAATATAGAATCTACCGTCACTTCGCTGCGTCGGGAGTAAACTGAATATTGAGGTGCTTTCATCTGCTCCTCAATATCGAGGTGCTTTCATCTGCTCCACATTGTCGAGGTGCTTTCATCTGCTCCCCAGGGCCCGTACTTATAAAGAACATGTTTCGCTTATGTGAGGCATAAATCAAGAAATATGGCGGACACCGAGACGTAAGGAAATCATAACCCTATAGACAACTAAGCGGAACCTAAACTGACTCGCCAGCTACGCGCGGGGTGGAGGTAACATTGCATTGCTCAGGTCGACCTAAGCGAAGCATAACAGTCAAGATGGCGGAGGTAGTGGGTGCGTGTCTGCAGCAGCTGAGGACTTTAGGGCATATATATATATATATATATATATATATATATATATATATATATATATATATATATATATATATATATATATATATATATATATATATATATATTAGTACACAGTGTAATGCTAAGTCAATTGAATTCCCTTGATTGAAAAGAAAAGGCAATACATTACAAATGTTATTTCCATATGGAAGGCCCTTATTTTAGTTTTTGCATCTTGCATCACTGTCTGCCAGCGTCTCTGGCACTGCTTCGTGCACCTACTAAAGCCTGGGTGGAGTGCCGCTAGGCGAGTGACAATGCTGCCCCACGCCTTCGCCTTCGCTTCAGCAGAACAGCCATTTTCCGAAAAATTTCCTTTGAGGATGGCTGCTTTTTCCCTATATAGCTGTACGAGGGAGAGAGTTTCAGCGTACGTCCAGTTGGCATTGCGGTGACGTGTCTGCCGAGGAGGCTGTAGCTGGGGCGGCGGCTGTTCCTACTGCTGCTGCTGCTGTTGTGGCTGGGGGTGAGGCTGTGGTCCCTCCTGCTGCTGCTCCTGAAGAAGCTGCTGCTGCTGGTGTAGCTGCTGCTGCTGTTGCTGTTGACCTCGCTGGCTGCTGAGGGGCTCTAAAGGTCGTGGCTGGCTGTTGGCGTCCATGGATGACTGCTAGCTTGAAGCTCGCGGGAATGTTTGTTTACATGTTTGAGGGGCTACGTCTTTAATTTTATCATTATTCCATGTCATGTTGGTCTATGCATCGCCAACAATGCTCAAATATACTTTATTTTATTTTATATATATTTCCAATGCGTCAATATGCTTTTAACATAAAAAAAATATACCAAATTCCAACATTATATTTTGAGTTGGCATCCCTTTCATATGTGCAGCTCAGGGTTTGGCAACGATGTACTAATACTCGCTTATGTCGAGCTGGTTATGTTGAGGGGGTGAAACGTAAGGAGGGGGGTTATGTCTCGTCATTGTTAATAATCGGATATGTCTCAGTTTACGTCTCACATAAATTTCTTTATAAGTACGGGCCCAGTCCCCAAGTGGTTGTCGAGCAGATTAATCACCAGTGCTAGCAACCTTGTAATGAGCCAGTAGGCTTTCTGTTGCCTGCATTTCCATGTTTCCATGCTTCCTCTCTCTCTCTCTCTCTCTCTCTCTCTCTCTCTCTCTCTCTCTCTCTCTCTCTCTCTCTCTCTCTCTCTCTCTCTCTCTCTCTCTCTCTCTCTCTCTCTCTCTCTATATATATATATATATATATATATATATATATATCCTTTCAAACGACCTTATACACCTTTATACTGTCTTACACGCTACGCTTCTTCTTAAGGTGACCATAAGGCGCGTGACTGTGAAATGATGATATGTAGCATCCTTGTGATGTTTATTATGTAATTGTAGTTGTAAATGTAACTGAATTTGTTTGAAGTAATTGTAACTGTAATGTGCAATTTCCAAATGTAATTATACTTATAAGTGTCATTCAAATTTTATGAAAGTAATTGTAATTGTAATTATTTTTTTCAAGTGTAATTACTCCAACCCCGGTCTTGATACACTCTTCTTGAAGGAGGTAAAGTCATAGGCAGGAGGAAATGCAGACGAAGGAAGGTTGTTCCAGAGTTTACCAGTGTAGGGGATGAGACAGTGAAGATGCTGGTTAACTCTTGCATAAGGGATCTGGACAGTATAGGGATGAGCTAGAATAGAAAGTCGAGTGCAGCGGGGCCGCGGGAGGAGTGGAGGCATGCAGTAGAACAGTCGGCATGAAAATATCGATAGAAGACAGAGAGGCAACATGGCGGCGGAATTTAAGAGGTAGAAGACTGTCAGTATGAGGAGGGGAGTTGATGAGACGGAGCCTTTGATTCTACTTTGTCCAAGAGAGGCTGTGGTGGAGCCTCCACATGTGGTGCATACTCCATACGAGGGCGGACAAGGCCCTGTACTGTATATGGACAGCATCTGTGCAGGAGAAAACTGGCGGAGACGATAAGAACTCAACCTCGAGGAGACTGATTTAGTGAGAGAGGAGATAATGGAGTTTCCAGTTGAGATTTTGAGTTAAGGATAGACAGAGGATGTTCAATGTAGGAGAAGGTGACAGCTGAGTGTTATCGAAGAATAGGGGATACACGTTTGGAAGATTGTGTTGAGTTGATAGGTGAAAAAAATAGTTTTTGAGGCGTTGAAGGACACCAGGTTCTTCTTGCCCCAATCGGAAATGATAGTAAGGTCTGAGGTTAAGCATTCTGCAGCATCCAGGCTGGAATCGTCTAGTTCCTGTTGAATTGGCCTTCTATCAAAAGAAGTTGAGAAATGCAGAGTAGAGTCATCGGCGTAAGAATGGATAGGGCAGTTCGTTTTGGAAAGAAGATCATCAATGAACAATAGAAAGAGAGTGGGAGATAGAGCAGAGCCCTGAGGAACACCACTGTTGATAAGTTTAGGGGAAGAACAGTGACCGTCTACTAAAGCAGTGAAAGATCGGTCAGAGAGGAAACTGGAGATAAAGGTACAGAGAGAAGGATATAAACCGTAGGAGGGTAGTTTAGAAAGAAAGATTTGTGCCAGACCCTATCAAAGGCTTTTGATATGTCTAGCGCAACTGAGAAAGTTTCACCGAAACGGCCAAGAGAGGAAAACCAAGAGTTAGTTAAGAGAGCAAGACGATCGCCAGTAGAACGCCCCTTGCGGAACCCATACTGGCGATCAAATAGAAGGTCAGAAGTGGAAAGGCGCTTTTGAATCTTCCGGTTAAGGATTTATTCAAAAGCCTTAGGTAGACATGAAAGTAAAGCTATAGGACGGTAGTTTGAGGGATTGGAACGGTCACACTTCTTAGAAACAGGCTGTATGAAGGCGTACTTCCAGCAGGAAGGAAAGGTAGATGTTGATAGGCAGAGGCGAAAGAGTTTGACCAGGCAAGGTGTCAGCACGGAAGCACAGTTTATAGGGACAAAAGGAGGCACTTCATCAGGTCCATAATCCTTCTGAGAGTTGAGGCCAGAGAGAGAATATAAAACATTATTCTCAAGAATCTTAATAACAGGAATAAAGGAGTCAGAAGGGTGGATGAGTAGGAGGAATATGCCCAGAATCGTCCAGAGTGGAGTTCTTACAGAAAGTTTGAGCGAAGAGTTCAGCCTTAGAGATAGATGAGACGTCGGTGCTGCCGTCAGTGTTTAGGAGAGGAGGGAAATATGAAGAAGTGAAATTGGAGGAGATATTTCTGGCTAAGTGCCAGAAGTCTCAGAAGAATTAGAAAAGAGCAAGGTTTTGACATTTCCAATGAATGAAAGAGCTTTTGGTAAGTCGAAGAATAGATTTGGCACGATTCCGGGCAGAAATATAAAGATCATGGATAGCAGAAGTGCGAAGGCTCTGGTACCTTTTGTGAGCTGCCTCTCTATCTTTGGTAGCACAAGAACAAGCGTGATTACTGCAAGGCTTTTTAGCATGAGGAGTAGAGAAAGTACGTGGAATGTGTGCCTCCATTCCAGTGACAATCACCTCTGTAATGCGCTGGGCACACACAGAGGGGTCTCTCCCCTGGAAGCAGTAATCATTCCACGGGAAATCGAAAAAGTACATCCTCAGGTCGTCCCACCGAGCTGAAGCAAAATGCCAGAAGCATCCTCTTTTCGGTGGGTTCAGTACAGGAGCGATAGGACAGGATACAGAAATACGGTTGTGATCGGAGGAGACCAACGGAGAGAGCAGTTTGACAGAGTAAGCATCGTTGAGGAGAGCAAAGTTTTAGGCTTGTTCACCAGGCTGGTCAGTGAAAGAGGATGAAAGCCAAAGCTGGTGATAAACATTGAAATCTCCTAGGGTAGAGATTTCAGCGAAGCTAGAGTAGGTCAAGATGTGCTTCACTTTAGTGTTTAAGTAGTCAAAGAATGTTACATAGTTAGTAGAGTTAGGTGAGAGATAAACAGCACAGATGTATTTAGTAATAGAATGACAATAAAGTCTTAGCCAGATGGTGGAAAGTTCAGAAGAGTCAAAGTCGTGGGCACGAGAGCAAGTGATGTCGTTGCGCGCGTAGGCGGAACATCCAGCTTTAGATTGAAATATTGGATAGAGATACTATGAGGGATCATAGTAGAGATTGCTGTCTGTAGCCGCCGAGACCTGTGTTTCAGTGAGGAAGAGAAGGTGAGGTTTAGAAGAGGAGAGATGGTGCTTCACAGAATGGAAATTGGAGCGAAGACCGCGAATGTTGCCGAAATTGATAAGAAAAAGGTCTGAGGAGTTATCAAGACACCTCTCAATTTGTGGTTCTCCCCCCCAGGCGGGAACACCAAGGCAATTGTTATTTTCGCCATTTTTGAATT